>NW_008796044.1:2482899-2488558 GCF_000699145.1 Aptenodytes forsteri | reverse complement strand
AAAAATGTCTTTACTGAAAGAGTGGTGAAACATTGGAACAGGCTGCCCAGGGAAGTGGTGGAGTCCCCATCCCTGGAGGTATTTAAAAGACGAGTAGATGAGGCGCTTAGGGACATGGTTCAGTGGGCATGGTGGTGTTGGGTTGATGGTTGGACTCGATGATCTTAGAGGTCTTTTCCAACCTTAATGATTCTACAATTCTATGATTCTATGCTTTAACAAGCAGCCGAGACTGGGTCACACAACAGTCATCACAACATGCTTTGCAGCACCCTCACAGCTGGACCCATCACACCAATGGGCTAAGTTGGTAATTTTAATCTCAGCTAACCAAGAGCTCACTATGTCAGCTCAGCCTCCCCACCGTCACCACCAAAAATAAATAAAAATGAGAGGTGGAAGCACCGGTGTGATGTGCTCAGGTACCCGTCAGGCATTCAGCCAGATGACCCAGGCAAGGAAACAGCTTGGCAGAGAAGGCAGGGACTCGACCCTGCCAGCCTCTCCCACACAGTGTTTGGGTGGCTGCCTGTGAGCACCCTGCGCGCTGCAGGCTGGTCAACCTCTGCAGCCACCGGCCCCAAGAGCCACTTCTTAACCTGGGGAACGTGAGGTTTGTGTCAAGGCAAGAGCCAGTGCCCCAGCGGATGCCTTGCACCTATCCATGTGCTTCAGTTCACCTGCAGCTCAGCAGGTGCCACCAGCCCTGCCCAGACTTCCCCGTGCCTCCTGCAGCAGGAATGGGGTGTTCCTCTTTCCAGAAGTTCTGCAGTAGCTCTTCAAAATACATATCTAATGTAACAGGTTAGGCTTTCCCTTATTTCCTTGTTCATTAAAATACTTGTGTAGCATCCTAGCCTCTACCAAGGATTTAATAGTTCTGGGGTTAGAGTCAGGCTACTTCTGTGGTGCTTCTGAGCCAAGGAGGAAAAAAAAGCAAGTAATAAAGTAAAATGTGGTAAAAACACCATGGGAGAGAGCCATGTGCCAACTTTCAGAGAGAAGCAAGTGAATGCAGCCAATTTATAAATCCTTAACAAATAGGATTTACAATAGAAGTGGCAGTTAAGCCATCATGAGTACAGAAGGTGGCAGGCAGTATACTGTAACGCTGTCCATGCTGTGTTACAGCAGCTCAACAGCATTGCTATTGGAGAAATTATATTTACAGAAGTTTTACATCTTTAGATGGCAGCTTCTGGCAGGCTTTAGTCTAATTTTGTGGTTGCATATAAAAAGAAAATCTGCCAGCAGAATTGTGTTGGCTGTACTACTGCCTATTCTGCTAAAGCCCAGGCCTTGTGACTGTTTCAAATACCTCTCCCTCCCCAAACTTCATTAACTGAAGCAATCATGTAAATGAAAATAAAATATTAAGAAACATTACGCGGTGCTATAAATCAGTAATCCAACTATCTCATTTCTAGTGGTCAGCAATAGTCAATGACTCAATAGGCTCTTCTTGATAAATCAGACTTTTTCATCTGTCAAAAGTTCTTCATAGAGATAAAAATCAAATTCCGGTTTGCCTCTGTGGGCTGTAGTGATCTTTTTGAAGACATCCCCATCTTAATGCCTTGGTCTCTACCCAGGTGGGGAAGGTAGGCCATTAAAAAGCCCGTGACAAAATGTCTGAGAGGCGAGTTTTCACGCCTGACACAGCACAGGGCCCTTATTAAAAAGAAGGGGGTGGTGTGGGTGGAGGCTGATGGAGGTCTTGGAGCTCCTTTCTTTAGGTTTCACAGAGTCACAGGACGGGTGAGGCTAACGTGCTGTTAAGAGCAGGGGCTCAGAACCATGTCCACCTGGGGTTTGAATCTTCAAGGATGGAGACCACAACCTCTCTGGGCAACCTGTTGCAGTGCTCAGTCACCCTCACAGTAAAATTAGTATTTATGTTTAACCAGAATTTTCTGTATTTCTGCCTGTTGCCCCTTGTCCTGTCACTGGACACCACTGAGATAACTTTGGCTCCCTTGTCATTGTTCCTCCCTTCAGATGTTCGTACACACTGATCAGATTGCCCTGAGCCACCTCCTCTCCAGGCTGAACAGTCCCAGCTCCCTCAGCCTCTCCCCCTACGTCAGATGCTCCAGTCCCTTCATCATCTTCATGGCCTTTTGTTGGACTCTCTTCATGTCCATGTCTGTCTTGTACAGGGTCACCCAGCACCAGACCCAGCACTCCAGATGTGCCTCACTAGTGCTGAGAGGAGGGGAAGGATCACCTCCTCAACCTGCTGGTGATGCTCTGCCTAATGCAACCCAAGATGCTGTTGGCCTGCTTTGCCACAAAGGCACATTGCTGGCTCATGGTCAACTTACTGTCCCCCAGGTCCTTTTCTGGAAAGCTGCTTTCCAGCTGGGTGGCCCCCAGCTTGTACTGGTACTTGGGGTTGTTCCTCCCCAGGTGCAGGACTCGGCACTTCCCTTTGCTGAACTTCATGAGGTTCCCATCAGCCCCTTTCTCCAGCCTTTCCTCCTGGACGGCAGAAGACCCTCTGGTTTACCAGCCACTCTGACCAGAACCTCCCCCAGTTGCCAGGACCCTTCAAAGATAGCAGGGAACGGCCTGGCAGTGCCATCGGCCAGCTCCCTCAGCTCTCCTGGATGCATCCCAGCAAGTCCCGGGGACTTGTCCATGTCCCATTTGTTGCTCCCTTACCTGATCCTGCTCCACCAAGGGCGTCTTCCTTGCTCCAGACTTTCTCCCTGCACAAGCTGAAGGCAGATCATACCAGGAAAGACCAGAGGCTTTGAAGGCATTGAGTATCTCAGCCTTTTCTGTGTCACCAAGTCCCCCACCGCAGCTGGGCAGAGAGCTCGCGCTGCCGTGCTGATCTTTACAGAAATACGAAGCGTCTGCGCTGCCGCGTCGCCCTGCGCTGAGCCTCACAGCAAATCACGCAAAGCACCTTCAGCTGGGGGGGGTGGCCAGGAGCCCCAGCTCGGCACCTGTGTGCTCGGCCCAGCTGCGGCCATGCCGCCCTTCGCTCCTCCGGGCTGGGTGCAGACCAGAGCTGCCAGGCACCGCCGGGCACCGCCGGGCACCACCAGGCACTGCTGGGCACCGCCGGGCACCACCAGGCACCGCTGGGCACCACCAGGCACCGCTGGGCACCGCCGGGCACCACCAGGCACCGCTGGGCACCACCAGGCACCGCTGGGCACCGCCGGGCACCACCAGGCACTGCTGGGCACCACCCAGCACTGCCGGGCAGCGCGGCCGCTCTCTCCCACCTCTGCATGGGGAGCACTGCCTGGTCAGCAGGACACGGGGCCGCTGCACTGCTGTGTTTGCTACAGCCCCGTTACTCTCCGTAAGGTTTGACACAGGTAAAGGAAAAATATTGTTCTCAGTCATATTTGACATCAGGTAATGTAACTGCAAAACTTGCCGTAACGTACAATTTATGCCTGTTTGCCTGAGGAAGTGGGTCTAGTTTGTCAGGTTTATAGTTTGTGCTTCCACCAGCCCCACCGTCCGCCTCCACCTCCCCTCCCGCCCGCTGCTCCCCGCAGCCCCCAGCAGCCCCCGACAGGAGCAGCCGCGCAGATTTTTCGGCTGTTGCATCCACCTCGGTTCAGCTGCCAGTACCTGGCCTGAAGCGTGACAGGTACAGGCAGCCATCCTCTTACCACTGGTAGGAGATAAATGCTGCTGTCCCTGTGGTCACAGGCCTCGCCTGGCTTCACAAGAAGTCTCCTGTCCAGTGCTACGGGGGCCCTTGAGAGGAAAGGTGGATAGCCACACCGCCGGTAAAGCTCAGTGCTGCGTTACCGGTCGGATGGGGGTGAGCAGCAGCTATAAAGCAGTGTTTGGATTACTAAAGCATGGAATAAGTGGTCCTTAGAGTCCTAGCCACTTATTAAGTATTTTCTAAGTGAAACTAAGCTGCTTTAAATGGACAGTTTTTTCTTTAGTGTCTCTGATTTATGTAGTAAAGTAACTAGGTGGGGTTTGTTGGTTTTTTTGGGTTTTTTTCTTTGCTGCTGCAGCTGTGAGGCTGCTGTGTGCTGGACAGGAGCAGTGCTCTGACTCCGCAGGGCTGTGGACACGCGTTCATCCAGCAACACCATCGCTGCTGCGCTGCCACACGGCTGTTCAGCCTCTCGCCCCCTGCCCCATGTAGCACAGGGAATAAATCCCTGCTGCACTGCAGGTATCAGCACCACCTCACCAGCCTCTGGGTGTCAAATTCAAGTTCACGTCTGACCGAAACAGCGTGCTTCTGAGCAAGTGAGATGCACATAGGTGGGAAGGGAAAGCCTTGGAGAACTTGCTTCTGCCTTTGCGGTACTTTGCCCTTCACTGGTACAAGTGGTCTTGTCCCCTTTGGGACCTGCCGTGCCACGGACAGCAATAGGCACCCCGCGGTAGGCACGTCCCTGCGCTGCTCCTGCACTTGGCAGCTGCAGACATGCCGCCGGACAGACTGCCAAGGCGGCAGGACAGACTGCCAAGGTGCCTGGCTCCCGTCCCACTGCCACCTTGCTGAGCAGCAGCTGGCTCACGAGAGCAGCCTTGGTGTCCCTCACTCGGCCGCTTCCCACTTTGAGAGGCGATGGCACCTGTCCCTTCACCATTCATTGCTACCAGCTGCTGCCCCCAACTCAACAGCTGAAACTGTTCGTTAACGCGAATGGGAGGCAGAGATTTCACAGCACCTCATGGTAGACAACAGAAATCCCACCTGCAGTGCCCTGTTGTCGCTATCGCAGTGTAAAATGAGCCCCAACAGAAAAGTCACATCCACCAGGTTAGAAACATAATGCAAGTTGGCAAAACTAAATATATTTCGCTCCCCTTGCCCTGGGTCAGGCACATGTTGCCATCCCAGTGGCGCCTGTGCAGCTCCGGTCTGCGGAGTGCTTGGTGCTTCTTTTGACGTGGCATGATGATGGCACTGCGGTGCTTTTACAGCTCAAGACCGACTACCGGTATCAGTGCACATGGACACATTTCCTTTTACGAGCGTGCGCATGTGCAGGCTATTCCCTCCTCGTGCACAGCGAAAGGCACTTGTCACACTTGATAAGGATGAGCTCCGGCCGTGCTGCATCTTGTGCACGTCCCACCACCCCGCTCTGCTGCCGTGGGACACCTGCACAGGGTTGTAGGTGACTCTGGGTTTGGGAGTCACAAGCCACGCTGGCAGGAATGTGAAAGTTCGTATTTTCAGGCAGCAGAGTGGAGTGCTGCGGCAGCTCTGTGGCTGGTAAGCTGACAAATGACCAAGAGAAACCTGCTTATGGGAGGAGGCCTCCCTAACTTCTGAACAAATAATGTGCCAGTAAAAATAGCAACTGATACCAAACCAATTGATTTTTCTGTCATGTGTGTTCTCCATGACAGCAGGAATGTGAAAGTTCGTATTTTCAGGCAGCAGAGTGGAGTGCTGCGGCAGCTCTGTGGCTGGTAAGCTGACAAATGACCAAGAGAAACCTGCTTATGGGAGGAGGCCTCCCTAACTTCTGAACAAATAATGTGCCAGTAAAAATAGCAACTGATACCAAACCAATTGATTTTTCTGTCATGTGTGTTCTCCATGACAGGTTGATGGAAATTTTTTAACTTTTTTTTATAACTGAGAGCGACAGCGTTTGGCGCCCCTTTCCTAACTCCCACCCTCAGCACCAGGGCTGGCTGCCGAGGGGGG
>NW_008796044.1:2476680-2482885 GCF_000699145.1 Aptenodytes forsteri | reverse complement strand
TTTCAGGCAGCAGAGTGGAGTGCGGGGGCAGCTCTGTGGCTGGTAAGCTGACAAATGACCAAGAGAAACCTGCTTATGGGAGGAGGCCTCCCTAACTTCTGAACAAATAATGTGCCAGTAAAAATAGCAACTGATACCAAACCAATTGATTTTTCTGTCATGTGTGTTCTCCATGACAGGTTGATGGAAATTTTTAAACTTTTTTTTATAACTGAGAGCGACTGAGCGTTTGGCCCCTTTCCTAACTCCCACCCTCAGCACCAGGGCCGGCTGCCGAGGGCGGACCTGCCTCTGCCTTTACTGAGGAGCTCAGCGCTGGTGCCATGGCCTTGGCTCCCACCAAGCTCGGCCAAGCCCCATGCCGAGCAGCTGGGTGGGCAGCTGGGTGGCAGCTGCCAAGAGCTGCTGATGTCCCACAGGGGACAGCCGAGTGCCTGGGGTTTGGCACAGGGGCTCACGCTGGGATCAGAGACTCTCACTGCTACGAGAGCAGCTCCAGCTTCGCTGGGATGGTCTCCCATTTAGGTTAAGCAGCTCCCAATTATTGCACGGTAGAAAACACACATTCGGCTCCTAGTGTACGTTGCAAGGGATGTCCACACCCTCGGGGAAGCAGAGGCCCAATCTTCCAGCACTGTCAAGGGAAGATTGCAGTGCAGTGCTTCCAGTGGGCACACAAGGGCCTAATAAAACAACAGAGATAAGGGTTGTTTGGGGGGAAAAAAAAATTCCTGTTTTGTTTGTAGGTGAAAAAAAAATCTCAGCGCACCCAAAGGTCATAGTTAGGAATTTATTCCCTCACTGCAGGCTTGTTTGCTGAAAGATAAAGATCTTTGATGCAGGTGTACAAAGTGCCAAGGATCATGAAGGCGACACAGAGTAAACCTATGGCTGAGTGACGTGCTCGTGGCAGCCCCAACAGCCCCAGGAATCAGGAGGACTGTCCCTCTCACAGGTGTCCCGCGATGTATCCCGTTCTTCCGAGGCAGAGCTCAGCTGATAGAGGGTTTTCCTGCCTGTGGGGGTTAACGATGCTGCCGTGTTAGAGCCAGCCTTGCCTGCGGCAGGGGATGGCCTGAACATTTGTGCTGGTGTAAATATTGACCTGTGGCTTGGGAGAACCCTGATTCAGCAGTGGCTGGGGACTGTCCTACAGACCACAGTATCTCGCCCTGTTTCATAAACAGCCCTGTCTAACGGCCCCGCCACACACTCACTCACAGCTCCCGATTACGGCAAGCGACTTCTAAACAGAGTAACCAAAAAAAATATACCCAGAGCAAAGGATTGGAAAAAAATTATTTCAGACCTGGCAGTTTGTTGTTCAAGCGTGCAGTGATGCAGCTGTAGCTCAAAGAACATCTGGTCAGTGCAAGCCTGAGAACTCCTGCATCCTCCGTCGCATGAGGCGGTCAAGGCTTGAAGGTTGGGGAGGGGTCAATTTGGACAGAGTCCTACAGGCTTGGTGCTGCAAATGCACTTGTATTTTCACAGGGCTTGCAGTGGCTGAGTCTTCTCAAGGCTGTAGCTTCCAGACTCACCTCTAGGTCTCTTGCCTTTACTTTTCAACCTTGTTTTAGCTGCCATGTGACATATTCTTGACTTTTTTCCCTTAGATACAAAATTTTATGCTATGCACTTACAAAAGCAGGTAATACATTTACTACTTAATAAACAAATGTGGGAGATTCTGCTCAGTTTTTTTCAATGCTTAGGGTAGCATAAAGAACTGCATTATGTTTACTAATGCTGTTCATGATAAACAGCATGACAAAGGTTGCTTAAAATTTAACATTAGAAATCCAGAATCCGCTGCCTGAGGCTTTGATAAAAGGAGGCTGAACTAAACTTTCCTCTTTGTCAGAAACATTTATTTAGTTTGATTGGCTTATGATGAGCAGATCTTAAACCTTCCCACTTATTTTCCAGCTGCCCTTTTTATTTTATTTAGTTTTTTAAATTTCTTTATTGATCGCTCTTTCTCTTCCACTCTCTGCTAGCCTTGACACAAGCCCATTGAAGAAGCCTGTGTGGTTTAAGTCAGTTTGTTGGCTGCTTCACTGTGCAAGTGCAGGTGTCTGGTGGGTCGTGCTGCAACCTGGGATGATGGGATAAAAGAAAAAATAAGCAACTCCTGAAGGAGAGATCAGGGACCGGGTGGTTTGACCGGGGGGGGGAGCGGCAATATTTCCTACGCACAGCTGTGCTAGGGTGGCCGGAGCTGCCAGTAAGGGTGAGAACAGAAACAAAAGCTGGAGGGATAGGAGCTTTTTAACCCTGTGTTAAGGTGCTGCCACCAAAGCCAGCCACCAGCGGGACTGCGAACTCCTCACTCGGGAGCCACAAACTTTTCCGAGTCTGGTTTCCTGATGCCTGGTGCAACCAGTGCCTCTGTACATTTTAGGCTTCTCCTTCTACGGTGAGCTTGGGAGTCAGATACAAGGGCCTTTTTACACTAGAGTACCTTGGGTATGTTCAAGAATATTTGCTAACAACTGCCTCAGCATTTTATTTCCTGCATAGACACCTAAGAATGTATGAAACGATAAATCAGGAAACATAATCAAAGATAAAAAGTAGGTTTGCTTTTGATACAGCAGGATGGTTGTACGCTCTCCCAATACACTTTGGGGGACTACGGAAATCCCCTGCAGTTTAATCAGTGCTGCCAGCTCTGCTCCTCAGTAATGTGAGGTGGGAAACAGGAGAAAAAATAAGATTGTCAGAAAGTAAGACCTTAACTATGGCCTAAAGGGACAAAATATCCCAGAGCTTTGTTTTCCATACAACAAAGTCAAAGAGTTAAGCGGCCTTGTGTTGGATCACTAAGGATGTGCCCATGTAGCAAACCTGACCAGAGTAGCATCCCACTGCGTGGATGCACTTTGTGGGAGAGTGATCAGCACATTTCCTAAAGAGCAAGTCCCAGGTGAAATGATTTGTTCCAGACAGTGCCCGGTTAGGGCATAGTTAAACAGGGACATGGTGGTGGACTTGGCAGCGCTAGGTTAATGGTTGGACTTGATGATCTTAAAGGTCTTTTCCAACCTAAACGATTCTATGATTCTATAGCATCTTGTTTCACAAACTAGTCGGGGACCTCTTACGACCCTCTTGCGAGAGGCGAAAACACAGCAGAAATCCAGCCAGCAGACTTCCCGGGGTAGTGGGAAACCCAGCCTGCTGCACAGGTCCTATTTAACAGTCACCTTGGTAGACGAACCTGAAACTCTCACCGTTCCTCACATCTCACCTAGGCTACACGACCCTGTGTGTGAGGAAGCATTGTACCAAAGGCTGCGTGCGTACAGAACAAAATGACAGATGCTTCGTCTGGAACAAAGGGTGCAGGGACTGCCGGGACACCGGGCAAGACGCAGCCGATACCTGCCAGAGCAACAGGACGGCTTTGCAGATGTCAGCTGCTTTTTTTTTTTTTCTTTGTAAGGCCTCCAGCAATGGGTCTTTTAAGAAGTAGTCTGAAAGAAAACAATGAAGCGGCTTTGCCAATGTTTACAGAAAGTTCCTTTCATGTTGGGACTGGAAACTACAGCAGGCTGTGTGCGCTCTCCCCTGCCTCGTGGGCACCTCTGCTCTTCCCGCCGGGCTGGAAACGGCTCCTGAAAGCGGGAAGGCTTTGGGTTACTTCCAAAATGAAGTGTTCCATCTTTTCAAACCTGGTTTTGACTTTTTTTAAAAAAAATAAAACAACATTTGGAAACTGAAAAAAAATTGACATACAGTTTGGGGGTGGGCAGGGTGGGGAAGAGGCTTTCAAGAAGGATAAGGTAACCCTCCACAGAAACGATACGACTGCTTCAAGTTGAACAATGCTGGAGGTTTTAACCGAAATGTGGTATTTGAGGTAAATGTAATTGTTTCCTGGCAATTGAGTCTAAACCCATTTTTCCTCCTATTTCAGTTCAGACACCTGAAGATTCTGGCGAAGAGACCAATAGTGTGCTCTAGCAGCTTTTGACATTTCTGTTTTTGTTGTTCACAGTCAATTAAGAATAGAGCTTTAAGCACTGAGTACAATAATACAGACTTTTGAATGTATTAGGAAAAAAAAACCCCAAGCAGCAAGCAACCAGCTTCTCCAAAACAAAAATCACCAACAGAAAATGGCTGCTCTTGTTACTGAATAATTTGTTACCCGGCCCGTTGTGGACTCTGCAAAGCTGGATGGGACAGCGGTGTGCAGCACATGAGGTTATGCTGGAGACATTGACCCCAGGGCAAAAAAAATAAGGTTTCTGCAGACTTTGTTCTCTGCTCTGTTCTTCCTTTTCACATAGGCAAGAGCTTACCTACGAACCAAACCTTCCCTTTCTTTGCTCATGAGAAAACAATCACCTGTTTGTTTATTGCTTTACAGTTCAAACAGAAGCTGATAACACTGAATTCTTTTGTTGTGAGTGTAAGTGGTAAAAGGGAGTAAGTTACCACACGCACATTCCTGATTACATTCATAAATTCACATGGTTCAATGGGAGGGTTTTTTTCCAAGTTAAAAAATAAAGAGGAGTGGAAAAATAAGATCTTTCGACTTGAGTCAGAACTACCTGCAAATATTTTCCGAGGTGCTTATATCAAAAGCAATTACCTTTAAAAAAATTACACAATTAATTTCTTCACAAACACAGTTGATGACATCTGGAAAAGAAAAGGTATTTGGTCCGCTTCTTTACCTATAGCCTTTCTTTATACGATCGACACATGTTCTGAAAATTTGAAAAAACACTTTAAAATGAAACGTGCCTTTTGGAAGTATCTCTGTGCTTGAACATAAGACCACAAATACAGGAACATGAAAATACACATTAATTTGTTATCACTTTGTTATTCGCTGCTTCTCTTGTAATATTTAAAAACATTAGTTTTGCGGATTTTTTTTCTATTGTTACAGTTCCCCCTTTTAAATGTCTTAAGTACTTTGCTGAGTGTTTTACAAAGACAGAAACACCATTATCCACGAGATTAAAAGCAGTAAAGAGAAAATGACGGCCGCAGTGACTAGCCCAGTGCCCTGCAGAAATCCACTGCACACTGCTGGCATCAGCCCAGGACTCCCGGCGGTCCTGGTGTCTGCTTGCTGGAGCAGCGCTGCTCCCAGCGCGCCAAGTCTTCGCTTCCAAAAGAAACCACAAGCTTCGTTTAGAGTTGTGGACAGATACAGTGTTTATTCCCCTTTTCTTGCTTCATTATTAATTTAAAAGCCTTGTGTATGGTCCTGTTCACAAAAGCAACACCTTTAGTGGCCCCTCCAAGTTTGGCTTCAGATAAAATGGGGTTAAATCAGGCTATTTTCCAAATGCCTCGCTTTCAGTTTTACTTGTCTTCATTTTCTTCCCTGCTCAACCACTTCATCAGCCAACTGCTACTGCATTCTGCTTCGTCCTCCAGAGAATTAGCAGTTCTGACTCCCAGCAGGCTGTCAGAAAGCCTGAAAGAAGTTACCTTACCCTCAAAATCTGGCACAAAAATGAGATGTTATTTCTAATTGTCTTTCTCGCCTTTACTTTCCCTCTCCAGCCCTTCGGGGCTCCCCTCTTCCCATCCTCCAGTTTCCTTTTCCACCCCTGTGCTTGGCAGGGATCCCTGCTCCATTCTGCTGTTTCAATAGCTGGAGCTCTACAAAACTTCTTGCTTTTCCCCCACCCTTGACAGTAGGAAACCGGCGTCGGCTGGTGCTCCCCAGGGAAACCACTACCTCACGCAAAACTCCCCTCATCGCCACGCTGTGCAGGTCACCTGCATTAGCTCCTGGCCTGATCACATGCCATTGCATGAGCTTTTATTGTGACATTTTGTCATGGGCAGTCTGTTCAAGCCTAAATTACTGAAATCTGGGGACAGAAGACTGGGGAGAGCATGGCCTCTTAGCTCCTTCCACACCGCGCTGCAGCTACGCCCGAGCCATGCTCAGGTACTGGCAACAGCCGAGCCGCAGTAGCAGCTGCTCTGGAACGGGCAACGTGCCACGCAGTGTGGACACCATCACCCACCCTCTGGCTTATGGCTTGTACCTGGGACTTTCTTATGCTGCCCTAACTTATTTTTAGCATCCTGCCTTCTGGTGATGGTCTTACTACATCTACACACCCAGCTGCAAAGAGCTTGCGCTCTTGAAGACGCATAAATGGAAAAGTCACCAATGTCACCCCTGTGCCCTCGCGGGCAGCTCCTTTGGCTCTTCGCTTAC
>NW_008796044.1:2398305-2475134 GCF_000699145.1 Aptenodytes forsteri | reverse complement strand
CTCAGCGTGTCCTCTCCTCGCTCGCAAGTTGCCCGGTCGGTAACTGCTGCCATCCCTCGGCTGCAGCCTGGCTCCAGTTTGGCTCCGCGGGAGGGGAGGGCAGGACGGGCCGGTGTTTTCGTTACCCGCGGCCCTGGGAGGGCACTGGGCGCCTGTGTGCTGCTCGGGAGGTGAGGGATGGAGGGAGGCCAGTGAGTTTTTTGTTGCTGTTTTGTCCTCCCATCTTCTTACCTACCTCCTCTCCTGTCTCCAGACATCTTGCAGATCTGCATTGCACGCTGCCCGTAGCACGTGAGTGTAATGCAGCTGGCGTCAGCACTGCCATCTGAAGCGTGGAAGGGGTGGGGAGCCTACCTGGGTCACCCCCCGAGAGCAGCGGTGGTTCAGTGGAGTGGGGAGGGACTGGCAAAGCAGGGTCAGAGGGTCGTATCGTGGCCCACCTCTGCGAGCAGCTCT
This sequence comes from Aptenodytes forsteri, assembly GCF_000699145.1. Taxonomy (NCBI): domain Eukaryota; kingdom Metazoa; phylum Chordata; class Aves; order Sphenisciformes; family Spheniscidae; genus Aptenodytes; species Aptenodytes forsteri. The sequence continues at coordinate 2,474,678 of NW_008796044.1, read as the reverse complement.
GTGGCCTTGGTGAGCGTGGCAGTGACGGAGGTCACTGACTTCAGGGTGTGTTTCTGATCACCCCTGTCTGCCTCCTGCTTCCCAGCACAGTCTCCTCTTGCTCCTACTTGCTCTGAGGAGCTCTTTCTCTATATTGCTCGCTTTAAAGAGTAAGAGAGATAGAAAACAGTCTACTGTTCAAGACAGAGGTCATTTTCCAAGCAGCACCCTGTCCTAGCACGTTCTAGGTCCGTGCTTGAGGCAGGTATGGTAAGCCAGCATACAGTAGCTCAGGCACGCAGGAAGCTCAACTACTGGGTAGCTGCTGAAATCAGAAGTGTCTAAATTTCACATTTAATGCACTGTTAGCTGAAGTTCCTGGCCACAGCAACTAAAAAATTCATCTTGATGAGCTGGAAATTCCAGCAATCTGAATATGTGGTTTGTTGTTGATAAATTTTACACGCTTCCCCCATCTGACAGCGAACGTTTTCCTTGTTATGGGGCAGCTAGTGTAACTTCAGAATTTGTTTTCCTTTCTTCCCCTTGCCCCAGCAATCAGTTCTTTGGCAGCGCTTCCATTGTTGGTGGGATGTCAGTACTTTGCCTTCTCCTCAGTTCTACTTCGATGTTTTTTTGTTAAGCATGGAAGTGAATGATTGTCGAATTTTACAAGATTTCAAGGAGTGTTCTGCATTCCAGGAATAATCCTTGTGTATACTGTACACAAATGTAACCTGCTGCTGGCTGGGGGTTGGGAACTTGTTTTGAGACTTCTGTTTCGGTAATTTGGTCAGGAAGAGCTAACAATGCTTGTTTCAAGGTGTGCTTTTTAACCTTCGTAAGTCAATACAAGCTTAAATTAGGAGTGCTTTCTTGGCATCTTTATTTTGTTACAGAGAATGAAGACAAGCGAGAAATCTAATAGGCCTAGTAGTGGCTTATAAAAATTCTCATCTGTCCTTGGTTAGTGATTCAAAAATGACAGAAAGGACTAAATGGGTGCCTTATTTACTCATGTGTACTGAGCTGTCGCAGAAACGTTACCTACTCACCACTGTTAAAGGAGAATATTCAAACACATACTGATAACCCATATCACATGACATATTTGTTGTGCACATAGAAATACACCTGAATACACATGGCCCTGACAAGCTTTGCATCTGAGTCATCTTCCAGTAGGGCTACCAAGAAAACAAGCTGAATTAGACACTCCCCCTGAAAATCCTCAAGGTTTTGAAGAGTTTATTGGTCCAACAGTAGAACAACTGTGTGACACAACATTTACTCATCACCTGGGGGACCATGTGCTTGCATGAGTTGAAACCCTGCTCTGACATATAGGAAAGAAGTTTCTCTTTCAACTTATTACTGCTGTCTGTGAAAACCAGCTGATGGGGAATTTCTCATCAGCTCAAGTCATAAGATAACTGCTCCCTGTGGTAGTAAATTTGGGTTTACGCGCTGATCATTGAACTCTATCAGTATATTTTAAGTTTAAATGTTTGTAAGCCTAGCCTTTTACAAGTCATCTTTAAAATTGCTGCAGCTGAGAGGTTGGTTTGTGTATTTGCTACAGTGCTCTCTGTGTGCTGTGCTTACACATGCTGTCTTTTACCCAGCAAAAAGCAGCAGATATTAGGAAACATGGCTGTAAAACTGCAAGTTTGAGGGGTGTGGAGGAAGATGTATGTGTTAGGGCTCACTCTGAACCCGGTTGCTTCTCAGTGGGACTGTACCTTTGTAATACCTGATCAGTTTATTCAGGTCGCAACAACTGGTAGCTAAAGATAGAATGCACAGGTTTTTAAACCTTCCCTAAACCTTGCATTCTAGCTTAATTTAGTGGAAATAAACATGAGCAGGGATACCATCTAGCTTCAGGGCGTGGGCTTGCCCGTTGTTTTTGTGACAACAGTTGGTGTCAGGTTTGTAGTGTAAACCAACTGAGGTTGGTTTAACAGGCTGCTAGGGAAGCAGGCCTGGCTGAGGACACACAGGGGGTGTTGGCAGCAGGCAAGGGGCGGCAGGGGGTGTAAGGTGGGACCTCAGCTGGCCTTGGACTGTATGAAATCAAAAGCTGGGCTGGTGAAGCCGGTGGGGCTGGTGGTTTTCCAGCTCGTGTGTAACGCATGACACCAGTCCTGCAGATGGACTGTTGGTAAGAGGGGCCGTTAGACTTTGCCAGTAGGAAGTCACTGGCACCTGGTAGCATCTCACTCTCCTGTAAAGCTGGCTTGAGTGATGCTCAGATGCCTGAAATCTTGATTGAAGCAACTGCATGTCAGAGCACTTTTACGTCATACCTTTTAAGGGTATACTAGACTTCAGGACAGTCCTGGGAAGCTTGTGGATGTTAGCATTTTGGGAAATCATCTAAGGTTAAATAATCTGAAGAGTTTTGTGACTTAACTGTTACTGTACCTGTGGTATGGTGTGACAGAAAAGAATCAAGGTACCTTGTAAGCAAGGATTTCGGGTTAAAAAGCTGTAAGGCAGTTCTAGTGACCAGGTGGAGGGGAAAAAAAAAACCCTGCTGTGTTTTTTCCTTCTGTGAAAGGAAGCTCGCGTAGCTGACTTTTTTGTAGATTTGTTTGAAATTAGATAATTCAGGACTTGGATACTGTGTAATGGGAGATCAAACCTTACTGAGCTAGGGGAAGAAACTTGTCATTCTTCATTTTAAAAGCAAGCATGATCTTTCAGGTACGCACCAGTACATACCATTTGGTAAAACATGCCAGAGAGTTGTCCCAGTTGCTTTCTTAACACAGAGGGTGTGTCTGCACTGTAAGCTCCTGAGCTGATGACCAACTAGAAAATAAGAATGGTGTCTCAAAATGTTAGCACCAGCTGCTGCCTGTTCTTAAACATCAGTGTGAATCAGGAATTGCAACGACAGAGTGCCCCGAATGAGATTTCTGCTTTCATCAGACATGAGGGTTAGAGGTGGGTATCCGGGTTCCGGTGGGTGTGCTGTCCTTGGTTCTTTACACTGGGTTTAGGGGAACCTCTACTCTCTCTCAAACTGTCTTGGAAGAAGATAGTTTTTTTCCACTTCTCCTTGCCTTTCAACTCAGAAGCTTTCTGATTGCACTGAGGATTTGGAGATGCCTGATAACCTGTCCTGCTCTCCAGTATTTGTGTTCTCGTACTCTTCCTACTGGCATGGTGGTGTAAGCAGTTTTTTCTAGGTTATTTTAGACGGAGCTGACTGAACTTCTCATTTTACCCCAATCACTGGACTTCTGTTGAGAGTGAAACCTGGTGAAATGGGAGCACTTCTAGGTTAAACTTGGTGAAGCTACTAAACAGCAGCAGATGTTTTCAGTTTTGGGAGGCAGCAGTGCCTCAGTTGATGGCCCTTCATTTCTGGAAGGCTCTTATTGATGTAAAGAGTTGGAGACGTTTATTAAATGAAAGCCCAGATTCTGCAGTTGCTCCCTGAAATCCCTTCCCACTCTATATGGAGGTTTTTCCAGTCTGAACCTCCAAAGTAGAGCTTTGGTAAAGAGAATTAGGGAAGAGATTTGCAAAGGTTCAGGGCCAATAGGTGCCAATGTATGTATTGTCACATGTAGAAGACCTTGTGCATTTAAAATAGTTAGGGCCACCTGTTTACTCAGGAAGATTCAGGTTTGCTGAGCCTGAGGTTCTTACTGAAGAAAAGCTAGGCATGTCATATAGAGAGCGCAGTCATCTAGCCATGTCCCTCTAGGTCTGCTTTCTAGGCTTGATGTGAAATCCTGCAGAGTATTTTCTCCTCTGCATTATTCTGATCTTGAAGCTTTTCATCCCCAGTCTGCTCTGCACACCTGTATTAAAGATTTAGAAATGTGAGCATCATGCTAAAATTTCACATGTAACTGTCCACTCCTTGGATTATTTGCCTATAGCATAACTATAATCACTGAAATAAAGCTAAATATAGCTAACTTAAATGTGGGCATTCTCCAAAATAAAAGGGCTAGAAGAAGGAAGGGCAATGAAAAGCAGCAAGAATAAAAGGAGCTGTGCTCTTCTGTAGATGAAAATCACTAAGCGTAAGGAGAAAAGAGGAAAATTCTCAGATGGAGCGTTTCTCTTCCCTAGGTTTTTCTTTCATCACTGGCAGCAGCATAGGTCACGCAGCTGAAGGCTGCTAGTTTAATGCCTGCTGTTGCCTTTCTTTACTGATAGCTAGTCAAACACCCTGTCATATGTATGTGAATCTGCTGCTTTCTCATGTTTACATTCCCCAAAATAGCTGATTATTTTATAAAGAACAGGCAGTTCAGTGTGTGCCCATAGAAGCCGTTGATAACCATTTTCCATGAGTACAGAAGTGAGTGACAGAAATGCAGTCTTCATAGTCATCTAAGTGCCATCTCTGGGAACAGGTGTCTTAATGTGTAGGATTTGTGCTGTTCTTACAATTTTTTTTCCACAGTAAATGAAAATTAATTGGTTTATATAAGTGCTAATATATAAGGAGACAAGGACAGCAAGTAAGATTTTGTGACACTTGAAATTTTTTTTAATTTATTAATATCAAGAGTCTTCCAAGATGAATTAACACAGGCTGCACCTGTAATTGGAAAAAGTGGATTAGAGCTGAAATCAATCAGACCTCTTCAGTTATGAAAAATCAAACTTTATTGTTTTGATTTTTTTCCTGAGACTCTCCAGACAAACCCTGTGGTAGGATGTATTGATTGCTTTGGAGTCTGCAGGGACTGCCTTCAGAGCCGGTGTGCTTCCTCACTTGTGTAAACTTACTTCAAACTGGGGAGGGTAGCTGGAAACGACAGGTATGATGCTTTTTAACAAGGGCATCACTGCTGAAGGTGTGGTACGCACACGTGTGTAGTGATGAAGGATGTTGGCAGTGACTTTAGAACTACTAAAAGCATGATTTTATCTTCCCTATGGAACATGAAAAAAATGAAAAATGTGAAGCTTTGTTCAGCTCAGCAGCTTTTTAATGCATCTTGGGGGAATTCTGAGTCTTAAAAGATCAGAATTGCTTTTGAAGAAATCTCTGTAAATCACATTGTTTAGAAATATGTAGGTTGAGCTTCATCTTCTGCTCTGGCAAGGTCATCTTGCTCACAAGATCAGTCCTTTAATTTTGCCTCAAAGACTGACAGCTTGTGAAGTTAGTGACACTGCCACGGAGTGGAAACTTATTTGCAAGGGGATCAACAACTTCATCTCTATGTAGGTCGTGTATTTTCATATCGAAGTCCTTATCTTGATCTCCATCCAGTGGAATGGCAGAAAATCGGCTAGTAAATCCCAGAAGATGTGGGTGTGGCAGGTGAGAGGTGGCTGTGGTGTTGGTCACCTGGGGTGGGTGTTTGGTGGTGTTGTTGATGGGGCTCCTTAAGCTGCTGCCAGAGTAAAATTCTGTATCAGTGCAGGGAGCGAGGTCCAGAAGCTGGTCTGGCTGAAAAAATGTTATTTTACTGTCTGGGTTTATCTTACAGAAACAGTTCATCCATGTTGTGTATGCTTGTGCAGAAACTTGTGCTGGCATAGCTGGGGCTGAGCGGGAGGCTAGGAGGTGTGGGAGTGGGGCTGGCTCTGGTGGCAACCTGGGAGTGCTGCTGAGGGTGCACTTGTGAAACTGTCCCCAGGCACTTGACCTGGTCAGGCTCTCCGCCAGCCCAACCAAGGAGGTGTTCCCAGAGCTGGAGGTGCTTAGCTTTGCCCTGTGATTTCTGGCCGAGTTTTACAGGGAGAGTGGATTTTCACTTGCTGGAGCCCAGATGAAACCAGCAGTGGGGTAGAGCATCTCCTAAAGGTGTAATTCGTACTGGTGTCTTCATAGCTAGCACAGTTACAGGAAGATGAGTTTGCAGCAAAGTTTTCCATATCTGAATCTGATTTAAATTCCTCTAGCTTGCGCCAGAGAATTTATTAGAAGACTTGGGAAGACTTGTCCAAAAAATTTTAATGAGATAACTTGTACATGAAGTGATGTGTGCTAGGTGGCTGAGGGTGGTCCTGTCACTGATCTGCCACACCGCCTTTTCAGACTGGGCTTTTATCTCAGTTACTGGAGGAATCTATTAGTAAATGATTGATTCATATTCTGTGCTCCTGAAGGTGACTGCACACTGCCAAGGCTAGCCTTGCACTCTGCTCAGCATGCCGAGAAGCATCACCGCCCCATAACGCGTTCCTGCACGTGTTATGGAGACTCTGCTGATCTCGCTGTCTGCCAGGATTGAAATGTTCTGGGCTTGACTTGACACTTGGTTTTGTCAAGTATGGGAGAACTTCAAGTCTTTCTCAAAGAGTGGGGGAGAGATCATACAGCTGGCTTGGGAAAGCCTTGCTGATGTTGTCCCTGTGCCGGGGCTGGCTGCCTGAACCTGGTGGCCTTGAGTGCCCCACCAGCAGGGCAAGTGTTAGCTGAAAAAATAAATGAATAAAGGGGGGTGGCAGCAGCTAAGCAAAGTCAGGTGGAGGTATGTAGACTAGTGCTACTACATTCACATATATGAGAGCTATGTAGATCGACCACTTCCTTGGAGAGAAATACTTTTTATGCTGGCTGGTTGCCATTTGAGACCTGTTTAGTAAGGTTACGTGCTTTGCTTGTGGTAATGAAGACTTAGTTTTAACTGCTCAAATAAAACCCAGAGTTCTTGTTCACAGAGCCTAAGGTTACTGCTCCCCCCTCCCTTTTAAGCTACATGCATAGATAACTGGCTGAACAAACAACAGACAGAACTGCTCCCAATAGAATAATAACTGCTTTTCACTGCCACTCATCCAGTCAAGTGACATCTGGAAGACTCTCTGGATAGTCACAGGAGGTTTGGTGTGTAACAGGAAGATGCAAAGAAGCCAAATCCTACAGCTGTCAGTGTTCTCTGGTTTTTCATGCTTTTGGATGGGTTCTGCTGGCTTGGGCTGTTCTCTGTTTATGCTGGTACTTATGGCTTCCACACCAGCCACGATGTTCTGCAACATGAGTACCCAACACATTTAAAAAGCAGATGAATTGCTTTCTTAATCTTGTAGAGGTGCTGTGGGGATTAATTAGTTCTGACAAAGTGCTTTCTGGCTGGGATGTCAAGCTGATGTTTCAGGACTAATGGTATTGTTCAGTGAAACTGTTTAGTTCTCCTCAAATGCCTAATCACTGTTTTAGAAGAATTTACTCTGTGGAGGAAAGCTTTATTGATTTAAAGCATGCAATAAACAGTATTGATTTGCAAGAGGCAGTCATTCATATCTGCTCTATGCAGAGTTGAGATGTAAAGTGGTCACATAACTATTTGAACCAAAATATCAGTTAAACTATTGCTTAAATCACCCTGCAACAACTTGCAAATTTCTCATATGTGACTTACAACTGCCTTAATAGCCTTGTACTCAGAACAAGGGCAGTCCCCTGCTAAGGAGAGGGCTCTCTGCTGTTTCATCTGTCATAACCCTACCACAGGGAGGATGGCCTGCAGAGGAACAGCAGTGGCCAAAATAATCTTCTGGACCCTTATAGCAGCACAGGAAAATATAGGTAGCCCCAGAACTGCTCTATAAAGCTGTGCTGTGGATAACTTTGCAGTTAATTTTGCTTGTGCCAGGCACAACTTTTGATTTCAGATGGCATCTGAGCCAGCTGAGCCTCTGCAGCTGCTAAAGACATGCTGGTGGCCCAGCTGTGCAGGCTGTTCCCCTGCCCATGCAGCCTCCAAGCCATCCAGCGCACGAATCCTGCGGGACGTCCTTTGAGGGGCTCAGGCAGCTTGGCATCACGGGTTGGCAGGAACAATCTGTTGGACCGTGGCACCTAACTCCTGAGTGAATGGGAAGAGTCATCTCACTGACAGCTTCATCCTGGACACTTGAAGTTCTCATAGTTGGACTGTTTGAAAGATTGAGTATGTTTTTGAGCTGCTTATCCAAATTATCTCAAAGGGAATTTGGGTGGGGATGATAATAGAAAGTATTTGATTGTCATGTGTGATGCAGCTCTGCAAATTATCCAGTCTGTTTCCTGTGAAGTGTCTCAGGTTGGTGGCCTGTCTTGAGTGGTGCTGGGTCACCCAGCCTGATTCAGGCTACAGAGGAGCTCTTAGTAAGCCCTTTGGGAGGTAGAGTTTATCATATTCCATCGGTAGAACCAGCCTGCTCTGTAGCTGCTGAAATGCAAGGGAGGAGGTTCGTGGGTGGGAGTGGGGTAGCAGGCAGCACCCTGGGAGTGGAGCAGCTGTTGTCCTGGGCTGGCAGGGATGGGGCAGTCAGGTGAGGGTGGGTTTGTTGCCTGCATTGCAGCAGTGCACCTGGGTGTTTCGTGGTGCTCTAAAGCTGAAACCTCTGCTCACCCCAGTGCTGCTTTCCCTGAGGGGAAATCTTCAGCCTGTCTACTGCCTGCTCCGTAGGGCTCCCGTGGTTCACTGGGGGTTTATTAGGATTTCTGAGGCAGCACGTGTGTGCTGTGCTTCTGCATCTTATGTCACTGATCTAGGAGATGTGGCAGTTCTACTGCAACAGTGCACACAGGGTAAGGTCCATGCTCAATTAGTGATGCTGCTCTAGTTTTTAACAGCTGTTAGATTGTTGCAGTGCTCTTTAGACAGGCTTTTGCTGTTCAGACCCGACCTTTGTTCATAATGGTGCCACTTCTGTTCCTCAGCATCTGATGTGACTTTGGTTCAGTCTTCTGGTTGCTGCTTATGACTTCTGCTGTTTTGGTGGCAAGAGAGGGGCTCAGCTAGCTAGAGACCTTCCTTAGGATTTTTCCAGATGCTCCCTATGACTAGTGGAGTGATGCTAATGATGCAGCTTCATTGACTGCTGTTGCTCTGAATGAATTCCTGTATAGCAGGGATGGAAACTTTTCTCAAGGGAGAACTTGGTATGAAAAGAAAGTATTTTTAAGATAGAATGGTAAGGGTTATCTAAATTAGGATGACCTGTACTGTATATAGTGTTCCAGATGAGCTTTTCATATTGTTGTGTTTAAAAAAAAAAAATCCTTAACATGAACATTTTTGTTGTATTGCAGAGTTTTGGCATGGTTAAACTTGAAATCAAATCAGCACTTTGAACAGACTTTTTTGTTGGAGCATGTATGTGGTGATGCTCGGGTGTATTTGATTAGTGGTGTGTGTTAACCCTGCAGAGAATAAGAAGGTTCAACTCTTCTGTTCAGTACCTTATTCAACATTTTTCAACATCTGATCTCTCTTTTTTAGATTTTTCTGAAATTCCTTGAAGTTATCTCTACATCCAGCTAACCTAAATAGCTTGTCAGCCAGCGAGGCAGTAGGCCAGACTTGCAATTTGTCTTTTCTTATGTTGCTAGTAAGTATTTCACACTGCAAGATCTAAGTGTCAAAGTTAAACAATCTGTTGCCTTGATGGGATACTGACTAAAAAAAAAAAAATCCTTAACATGAATAACATTTTTGTATTGCAGAGTTTTGGCATGGTTAAACTTGAAATCAAATCAGCACTTTGAACAGACTTTTTTGTTGGAGCATGTATGTGGTGATGCTCGGGTGTATTTGATTAGTGGTGTGTGTTAACCCTGCAGAGAATAAGAAGGTTCAACTCTTCTGTTCAGTACCTTATTCAACATTTTTCAACATCTGATCTCTCTTTTTTAGATTTTTCTGAAATTCCTTGAAGTTATCTCTACATCCAGCTAACCTAAATAGCTTGTCAGCCAGCGAGGCAGTAGGCCAGACTTGCAATTTGTCTTTTCTTATGTTGCTAGTAAGTATTTCACACTGCAAGATCTAAGTGTCAAAGTTAAACAATCTGTTGCCTTGATGGGATACTGACTATTTAGTTCTTACGTGGACACATACATAGAAGGCTTTAGGCTGTTTAACAGCTAGTTCTCAAAAAGTAAGTTTTCCAATATTCTAGACATAGGCAGATTTGTCTGGTAAAGAGATCTCCTTACAGTCCTCAGTGACTGTTATTCTGTCTTATTTTAACTTATATATGCAGGACAGTGAAATGTCATGGCTGCTACCATGTCCCATGGCTTTCTGTGGCACCACGGTTTTGCAAGATATCTTAGACTTCCTAACTTTGCTATTTTTTGCTTTTTAAATTTGAAATCAGTAGCTTCCAGATTTAACTTAAATCCAGTCTGTCAAATAACATGTGATATCTTTTCAGTTGAGATGGTCTAGAATTCTGAATAAAGGTAGGTATATTGTCATATGTCATCTGTTAATTATTCATAGACTATTGTGTGGCGTTGCTAGTTTCTCATGCAACTGGCTCACTAGTAATTCAATTTAGAAGGTATCTGCCATCATGGTCTTTGCTTGATGCTAAGGGGAGCATAACCTGAATGTAAATACTTTCTTAAAGCACATGTTGTTTGCTTGCCTGATCTCTTATACTCCTTGGGCACTACTCCTCACTTCCTTTTTAAGATTTCTTTTTTGTGAGAAGAATGTGTAGGTGGAAAGGGAGGGGTATATGGCCGAGGAACCTGGCTTGGTCATTTGCAAAAGGTTTGCATGGATAAAAATCTCAGTTTGCAAAGACGAATTTGCAAATTCTGGTCACACAGAGTCCTCCACTCAGGCTTGTTTTCACACATCCTTTGTAAATGCCATTCTTATCCCTAAAGCAAATGTTCTGTGTTAAATTTTCTCATCTTTATTCTCTACTTGTCCAGTAGTCTTTAGCTAATACCCCATAGTGCTTCCTGGTTTATTTTCTATCTGCTTCCCAGACACAGGCTCCTGCAGTTTTGGATGGTAGTTCTGACAAGTTGTGTTGCATCTTCGGTAGCTTAGATGGGCTGGTGGTCCTTTCTAGTGTGGTCACTATGGGTTTTGAGTCAGGTGCTGTGGTGGTTCTTCCTTCCCATTGGGAAGAGATCCCTCGATTCTTGGAGGGAGACATGACTGCAGCTGAACATGCTGCAGTTCACAGGCTGGTTTAGATGTGTGAACAGGCAATGACTATTTGGGGGTGGGAGGACTTAGTCTTGTGTCAGGCCATGTCCCATCATGTCTCCGTGGCTGCTGCCAGAGCCCTTGTGCTCTCTACTGCAAGGTAGCAAGATGGGGGCTGGGACTCAATGGCTGCTCCCGTTTTCTGAACAGAGCCAAGTGACACCAGGTCCTTGAAAGAGGAAGGCAGCTGGTGCAGTTAACTCCTCGGTGTTTAGGGTTCTGCTGTGTAGTAACAAAAATTAGAACAGTCCAAGTGGTAATTCACACCTGTAATTGTTCTTGGGAATCTGCTTGTGACGCTTGCTTCTGACAGTGCTGCATGTTGGTGTTTTTTCACAATCAGATTTATTACAGAATAGATTTGCAGTGAAATAACCTAAATTAAATCATTTTAACAATGACCTTTAAAGGCATTATTGTTTGAATTACTTCCCTGGAGTAGTTGGGCAGATGTGTGGCAATACCTCTCTGAATGACAGTAGTGCCTCTTACCAAATATATTGTTGAAGACAGGCTGAAATGCTGCTTTGATCCAGCTGCTTTGTGACCAGCCTAGGTACCTGATGAAAGGTGTAGGGAATAATGGAGTTATGTCAGTATGAATTAAGGATTTTGCAATAAGAGTTTTATTATTTATGTTGCTTCCTAGATGCTTATGAAGGGTTTACTTCCCCTTAGCTGGTGTCTTTCCAGTCGAAGGCAAGCTGTTGACCTGTCATTTCACGCGTTTGTGTTTCCAGCTCTGATGCTCAGAGTGCTCCTTTTTCCAGTGGTTGTTGCTTCTACTTTCTCTCTCACAAGCTGTATGACACTGTTGCTTAGTGCTCTTCTGGCCGTGCTTACAGGGTCTTTAAAGCCTTTCATGAAGTAAGCGTTTTGCCTGATGGGAGAAAGGTTTACAGAGTTTTAAAAAAAGGCAAGAAATACACTGTAGATAATAGATTCCAAAAATGCAAATTTGTTTAAGGAACTCCTTAAAAAGAAGTGAGAGAGGAAGGAGTTGAAGATTAAAACCTGTGTTTATATACATGTAGAAGCTGGAGGCAAAGCAATCCATACATAAATATACAATAGGATTTATGTCATGGTGAGAAGTGCTACATGCATATTCATGTGTAATTTGCAAATCCTTTAGCGATTAAATACTTTACTCCAAACTCTAGAGCTAAATAACCTTCTTGTTGAAATGAGATGTCCAAAGGCTCTAATGCTTCTCCAGTGGAGAGGAAAGGCTGGGTGGTGTAACAGATCTGATACTCTAATTTTCACTCTATTAAAAGATTTTTGGTGTGCTTTGGGCGTTATTTTATTAGGATACTCAGTAAGTCTTGAACAAAACGTGAAGCAGAGACTTGCAAGAAATATTGTAAAGCTTATCATGCTAAGAAAAGCAAATAGACTTGGAAACTTCTTAGGATGTTTTTCTCAACTGATTTTGATGTCAAATATCTTTGTCTAAACTTTCATATCCTGTAGGTAAGGAAGGAGGCAGATGGGTAATAGAGCTTGGAGTGCCAATGTCTGAAAGAAGTAGCCTTTGTACAAGTGAAGTGAATTGCCTTTAAAGGATGTAGCCTCAGTTCTTCACATAACGCTAAAAAAATGAATATGAATGTACTGTTGCTGATGCTTTTGGGTTTTAAAAGTTTTACAGTATTATAGACAAAGTATATACCTTCCAACATCATGAATGGGGAAAAATACTGCTATAGAATAACTGTTTCCTGCAACTTGGGTTGTTATGGCCAGTGAGTGCTCTGTCACAATGTAGAGTTTCTGGGTAGGGTGGGGTGATGTGACTGCTTTATCTTGCCCTTCAGTCATGGGACTTAATGATACCGTGCAAACAGGACAGCAACTGACAGGCATCCTGCTGAAAAATCAGAGTTCGGCGTATGCCTCTAACACTACCGTGATAAGGCTGGGACTTGTCATGCGATTGTGTTACATGCTCTGTGCCTGCCCTCGCCTTCCTCGGGATCCTTTCACAGCTGGAAGCAGCAGGCCTGTGTCCTCTCTAGATTCACCAGCTGCTTTGCTTGTGCAGCAGACTGGTGGCCAGGTAGCAGGGACTTCTGGGATGGCAGGTGTTTCTGTATTGCTATGGTCAGTTACTAAAGAACCACATTTCTTGGATTAAAGTTCTGCTCAGTTCTTAAAACTGGACCTAAGCATGTTCAGTTACATCAAACTAAATCCTCTGTTTACCCTTTGGGAAAACTGTGGTTTATTCTTGTATCTGGACCATCACAAAGTGTTGCTTACTGTGCTCTCTCCTGGTGTTCCTGATGGCTCACTTTGTAATTGCTTTTTTTTTGTAGCTTTATGAGCGCTTTCTCCTTTGCGCATCAGTTTTGTGTTGGGAAGAATATAAAGTACATCCATGCTGGATGGGAAAAGCCAGCAAAGTTCTCGTGTTCTTTCCTCCCCACTGAGGTTAGTCCCTCTTTGAAAGTTGTGTTGTCTGATTTAGCTTTCCTGCCCCTGCTTTGTAACAGCCCGCTTCTGGGATGCTTTGATTCAACTGAACAAGGAAACAGGGCAATGCACTCAATTCACTAAGGACTATATATGCATTTTTCTGGCTGGCACAGGTGTAACAAATTGCCCTTTTAGTCCTGTTTACTTGTTTTTCTCATTCGGTCACAGGTAGGTTCTGCTCCTTGGTGATCAGAGAAGAGCCCTGGATTCCCTGTTGCTGTCTTGTGTTGTGATCAAGGAGGCATGTAGCAGAGGTGATGTCCCTTTGGTGCTTGGGGGCTCTGCTGTACAAAGCTGTACTTCGGTTGATTTGAAACGATGTTTCCAGGTAACTGTGAAAAGTTGTTGCTTTTACAATGAGCGCTGAGAATTTGTCATCGTCTGCCATGTCAGAGCATCAGCGTGTCTAAGCTGGTGGCTAGTCACATAAGGGGATGAAAATGCAGCACTGGGTACTTGAAGAATATGAATTGGTTTAGTTCCATAGAAGGGACAAAATTGGGGTAAACAAACCCAGTCCTTCTTAAACTGAACCCTGAGTGGGTGACTTGTTGGCTTTATATGGTGGACACTTTGCCTGTCAAGCGGTTCAGGTGCAGACAGGGGAATGGCTGATGTGTGAGGCATGATGTTTCTGATTACTGTGAGGCTGTATGAGCTGGTTTTATGCCAGTATTTTTTATTATATGTTGAGAAAAAATAGAAGGGATTAATTTATTAACAAACCTCACTTTTCAAATGAGTGCTGCTGAGGTAGAGGCTGGATGGGATGTGAATTTGATTGCCTGCCCCTGCCCCCCCCCCTCATTTTAGTAACCATAAATGATTGCCTCTGGATCCATCTCAAAAGAGTACAGTGAACCATTGCTTACAGTATTGTAACTACTTGTACATTTGCTGGTGGAAAAGGTAAAAAGCTTTGCCCTAGAGCTTGTTTGTGGCTGGAGTGCATCACTTAACCTTGCCTTCTTGTGCTGCTGGAGGTCTGGCTGTAGGCCTGAGCACAAGCCCCACTGGCAGGGCTGGAGCAGGCTGAGGAGCGACTGAGCCTTCTGCCCTGAGAGGTGGCCGTTCCTTCAGCCCTGGTGCCCATCCATCTCCTCACTAAGCTAGCTGGCACACAGAAAACTGCTCCCTCTTTTTCTGGGCACAGTTTCTGCTGCTGCAGTAAATTGAAATGGCCTAAGGACTGTCTTTTGCAGCAGTGACCTTCCTGCAAAACATGGTTCCCCTAGAAGTCATGACTTGCTCCTGAGCTGCAGTCAGTGCAGTTGCGCTGTGCTTGCCTGGCACTGTGGGTGGTGAGCATGGGTTCAGCGAGGCAGCCATGTCACTTGTAGTTTGTCTTTCAAAGCAGACAGCTTAAATATCAGATTGATGCTTTCTCAGTGCTGCGCTGTGGGCTGTAATTTCATCTGCTGCAACACTGTGAAGGTGACACCTAAAAAGGTATGTGCTTCTTTCTGGATGTCCTCCCTGTATCTTCTGCATGCATAACTGGAGGCACCATTTTACCTGCATGTTGGCCTTGCTCAGCATGTGGTTGCTTAGGAGCCTAGCAAAACACTCAACATTTTTCTCTGAAATGCTGTTAGAGAGAATTTCCATGTCATATTTCATTCATCCCAAGCACTGCAGTTTCTGCAATATCGCTGTCCTTTGTCTTCTCTGGTCTGGAACAGTAGAAGCATCTGTTTATGCCATTGATTTGGCAATTATTAGAAGGACACTGAATAAAGGACATTATTAAAGGAAAGGAGGAGTATTCAAAGACCGCTGCCAGTAAGGTCTGTGTTTTTAATAGTTTTGCAGATTCATCACTGATTTTGGAACTTGATAGCAAGTTGGTTCTCTGGATCAGTCTGTAGGTTAGCTTAAAGATACTAGACAAGGGCAACAGGAGTATTTTGTTTGCCAGAGAATTTCAGCTTGGTCTTTGCAGATGAGCTGAACTGTGGATAATGATTTATTTACCTGAGCTGATAGGAGTAAGTTAATATACATGTTGAGAATTATGCACTGATGGTGTATGGGTAGAAATGAATGAAATGGATAATACAGTGAAACTATTTGGTGAAAAAATTACTGGCATGGGAGTTGCATTTCATTTAGGTGCTGATGGTGAAGTAGTACTCAGTTAAGCAGCAAATTTCAAACCTGTGAGCTCTCGTGATGGCTTGCTTGAGACCAGATGTACAGTGCTATAAGGCACAATGTCAGATCCATTAAACAACTTTGACTTAAAAAGAAGGATGGAAATGAATAGCTTAGATATTTTAGGTAATTGCCTTGAGCAACAGTGATGGTTGTATTGGAACAGCTTCAGTAAGTTATAAACAAGCTATGGCTGAGGCTAGCTCAGGCAACTGATAATTTGCATAGTGCCTGGCATAATTTGGTTGGAGAAGAGCACACATGGTGTATGCAGGCTGTACTTCTTGGTGTCTGCCCTGAGCTCCCTTACAGGGGTTGTGTGTACCTGCAGAGGTCTGGTTCTGGTAACACTTCCCATCTACCCAGCTGCTTTAGTTTTACCTGAAGTATCTTGCTACAAATACTGGTTTTCACTGAGTAAGACTTAAAATGGGGTTTTACCCATTCAGCTGCTTCTTGTCCTTTGGCAGCTATAAAGGCTACAAAAACTGATAGTTATGGAGAAGAAATGTTATTGAGGGATCTTGGAACAAAATAGTATTTTACACTATGGAAAAAAAAACACCCAGATTTTTTCCTTTTTTTGGATGGGTGGAAGAAGGGAAAACATGACTGAGGTAAGCTGGACAAGGATGGCTTTCTGACATTGTCAGCTATACAGGATTTGGATTGTGCATAGAGAAGACTGGCTCTGAAATCATTTGTTTTTCAGAACCTTGCTCTGTAAATTTCAAGGAAGGGTACTGTTTAAGGTAACTGGAGATGAGAACAACCTAAATGTATAGAGAGACATCCTGTTCTGGAATTGGACATATCTTGACATGTGAGCATCTCCTTGTGCAGGTGTTAGGTTAGAAATCCGGTGGTGATTTGAATGGTCAAATTTGTTAGTACTTTCTTGTGTGAACAAGGTGGATGTATAAGAGTTGAACATAGTAATTGAGTTGCTAATTAACTTGGCTCTTAAGCATGGCTTTTTGGAAAGTAATGCTGCCTCTTGTCCCATTCCTCACGGAAAGGCAGGGTGTGCTCTGGCTGATGTCCATGGTGACCTGGGGCATTTCATGCCCCACGAGAAAATCTCAGGAGTGAATGTCTTGTGCCTTAAAGCACCTGCAGATCCTGTGACTTGTTTGCTAGGCTGCTCCAGAAGGAGGACCTATTTTGTGAAGAGAGCATAGGGATGTCTACACCACCTTTTTTCCCTGGTTACATCCCCTGCATTGAAAACTGAGACAAAATACCCTGTTACAGAGAAGCAGGTGCTGGGGCTTGATATGGCATAAAGAAAGATGTGATTTCCTACTGCACTTCGCTAGGTTTGTGTGGTCTCTACTAGATTTTAAGAGCTTATTTTGACCAAGAGCACTTATTTTCCAAGACAAACCTGAAACTCATACAGAGTTGGTGCCTTCTGCTGCTTCCCCTGACTTGCAGGGAAGAGAAACGTGAAAATGGAAGTGGTTTGGCTTGACTCATTACGAAGCCCCTAAATAATACTTTGTGCCTCATGCACCAAATGCTTAAAATCCTTCTATTTTGGAGTTCAAGTTAAATAATCAGGCTAAATGGCAAAGCATAGAAGGTAAAAATGGAAAATCCAGTGCAGAGTACATCCCTTTGAAAGTATAGCATAAAGTATATGATTCCTTAGGATAGGGCTTTCCATAGGATGGAGCCGTGCTATGGGATGAAGCCAATTGAATTAGGGGGGGTAGAGCTCACCTGCAGGTAATGTTGGATATTTGGAGATCTGAGAAGCTGAAATGAAATCTTCAGCAGAAGAAATTCTTTTAAAAATGAGAAATGCCAGAAACATCATATAATCCATGAAAAACATAGCTATTGCTTTCCGTTTTTACGTAAAAAGCACCCAAATGCTTTGTTAATGAGAAGCCAACTAAAGCGCTGAGCACAGGTAGATCTGTGCAGCCCCGTGGTTTTGTGCTGTGTGCCACTTGTCATTAGCCTTGCCAGCTGCTGCTGCGTGAGGCTATGTGCAGCGTGGAAGGGAGCCCTGGTCAGAGCTGCAGAGCTGGGGCTGCTGGGTGCCTCGCCTGGGGTGCTCTGGAGAGAGCTGTTGTGTTGCAGTCGATCTGCCTGCAACCAGTGGGAGCAGAACTGGGCACTAGTAAACGAAGGCAAAAATGAGAAGCCAACTAAAGCGCTGAGCACAGGTAGATCTGTGCAGCCCCGTGGTTTTGTGCTGTGTGCCACTTGTCATTAGCCTTGCCAGCTGCTGCTGCGTGAGGCTATGTGCAGCGTGGAAGGGAGCCCTGGTCAGAGCTGCAGAGCTGGGGCTGCTGGGTGCCTCGCCTGGGGTGCTCTGGAGAGAGCTGTTGTGTTGCAGTCGATCTGCCTGCAACCAGTGGGAGCAGAACTGGGCACTAGTAAACGAAGGCAAAATGACTGAAGGGAAGAGACAGCATCTCTGATGTGCCGCGGCATTATCTGTCTGGCAAATACCTAGGACAGGGATCTCCATCTGGCATGGGCTTGGCTGTCGAGGAGTGGCTGCTGCCATGGGAACAGAGGTCCCTTCCTGCCGGAGTGCCAGGGCCCTTCTGCTGGGATTAAACCCGGGACAGCTGCATTATGGCAGGCAGAGCTGCTGGCTCCGATCTTGAGCTCTTTGTCTTCACAACCCATCACCTGCACTGCTGCTTTTTCCTTGCTAACATCACTCTTATTGCTTCAGAATATGGGTTAAACATTACGCTGTACTCTGCTTTCAGATGCTTGGAGTGGTAAAAAAGGGAATAGGGATTTTAAACATCGTTGGGGGAGCAATGTGTGCAACTGGGGTCACACACAGCCAGTCACTCTCGCAGGGCTCAGCTTTGTATTCAGATGTGCTGGCTGGCAAGCTGCAGACATTCCAGATACTTGTGTTCGTTTTGGCTGTATCCAGGCACGCACTCACAAAGAGCAAGATGCGTGCAGTGAAGTATAAATCCCGTCCTCTAATGACTGAAAGCACCGTTGTGTGCGCATACATGCTTAACAGATTGTATAATTAGCTGGCTTTGTAAGCAGGCAGCATGTGTGATTCTTCAACAGTTATCTAAAATCTTATGTGGTGTGAGGAGTGTCTGCGGGTCCTTAAGCTTGTTGTATCCATGCACCGGTGACTGCTGGGCGGAGGAGAGGGGGCTGCATCCCCTGTGCCTGGAGGAGAGGGGCTTCCCAGGCCCGCCATCATCACCTCTGCCTTTCCTCTGAGCCCTGGGCTGGCAGGCAGCTCTTTCCCCTTTGGCTGCCGGTGCTGGGCTGGTTTGGCTGGCTGCTCTGTGGGTGTGGGGACAGGGTGACAGGGGCTGTCCCCAAAGGCAGCCTCCATGCAGCGCCCTTGAAGACAGGCTCACCAGATCATGTAGTCATGTGCTTTAGTGTGCACAATGTGAGTTACAGCTAGAGTCCTTCTCTTGGCCTGTGAGTTTGATTAGGCTTTGGCTCAGGCTGCAACCTGATTTTATATGAAATATTTAATTCAGAGATGTTAATCCTGGAGGTCACAAGCCTCACTGCAGAGTTATCCTGACCCTGCAGCACAGGAACTGTTGGGCCTGCTGGCGAAGCAGCTGCTGCTGCAGTGCTGTGCCTGCTTGCTCTTGGGAGAGAGGTGTTGCTAACCCCAGGGAGCTGGTTGCAAGCAAGTAGGAAAGCTGGGCTTTACTGCTGTGGAGGAATGCGACAGGTTGTGCCGGCGTCCAGGAGACGCAGAGGGTGGGAACGCATAGCAGGGCCCAGGGCTGCGTGCTTGGGATTTCACTGGAGCCGGGGAGGAGCCAGCAGGGAAGCGAACATGACCTTGAAAATCCTTATCGAGATGAAAAGGTGCAGTCAGGGAGCACATTCCTCTGCTGGCTGTGCTGCGCACAGTGCGCAGCCCAGCTGGGCTGACAGCGCGCGCTGCGGCTGCACACAGCTCCGACAAACAGCTCCTTGTCATGTCCCCAGGAGATCACTTCCTGCAGTCGGTGGCAGGGTGTCCGTCGGTCCCACGGCAGGGCTGGCGTGATCTAAGGGTGCGCGTAAATCTAAGGCACCAGCTTCTAAAGTTGACCATTTCTATGCGCTTCATTTATAAGTAGTAATGAGTCTGAAGGCGGTAGGAAGGCAAAGTCTGGCAGCTGGAGAAGATGGGCCACTCGAGAAGACCAGTTTTAATTATGATTCCGTGGCAGATGAAGCTCATCTGTGAGTTTGGTGCCCAGGAATCTGGTGAGCAGCCAGACAGCTCATCACAACCAACAAGGGGGCGTTGTGGTTTTCTCCAGTGCTGCTTCTGTTCCTGACACTCCTCTGTCGCTGGCATGCTATCGACTGCTAACCCAACTGTAAATTGACTCGGCAGAAAAGTCTGGGTACTCTTGTGTTGTGTTACTGAATGGAAGCAGTTCGTGGGAGGGCTTGGAGGGTGCAATAGGGGAGAGCAGAGCTGCTGGACAGGGAAGAGGAGCAAGGAAAAGGTGTGTAGGGGTGGAAGGTGGGAGAGATGCTTTTTATGGGAGTGACAAACCATTAGCCTGGCTCAGTTGCTGATGTCTTTGTGCTGTGGATCCGACACACTTCTCCCTGCCCCTCCTGTACTAGCACGTGTCCTTGTACAGTCATATGCTGATTCAGGTTAAGAAACTGCATTGCCTAGAAATTGATCCTTTTTTAAAATGCTTTTTGGGTGCATTTAATCCTGAAGCACATCCCAGGAAAGTGTCACAGTACAGATAAAGCAACTCTTGTAGTGTAAAAAAGAAATCAACACTTACTACTACAACTATGAACATGTGCTGCAAAATGATAAACGCTGCATTCCTGAAGAAATCTAGGTATCATTACAGCTTGTCTGTGACTGTGGCACTTCTATTGCTGAGACTGTGCTGCAACTTTGGGAGCAGATACTTAAAATCTGTTGGGTTTTTTTTTCTCTTGACAAGGATAGAATAAAAACCTCTTTCTCCATGTCTATATGAACTTACTCGTGTGCTGTGTGTTTTTTGTTAGAGGAATTCAGGTGTTTGCCAGTGTGTTTTAGATAATGCCTTTCTAAATGCTTAGCTTAGAGCATTTGGGCAAAAATCTTGTCTTGCTTATCAAATTCAGAACCTTTTCAGTTTTAGAGGATCTAGATGTGTGCTAGGAATTTGCATGTGTGCTAATGATCTCGGGAAGTCTGTTTTTTAGCTACTGTGGAATGGTGTGGCCTCTGCTCAGGGAGATGGAGCTTGGCTCATTCTTGCTGGCTGGGGCAGTCCATTCACTCTAGTACGTGAAGACTTGTCTTCCAGTTGAATGAGCTGAACCGACTTGCTGAGGAGTGCGATAAGTAGTCTTGCCGTCACCTCTGATGCTCTTGTGGGAGTAGTATTTGGTCCTGTTGAGTGGCAGAGCTGTCAGGATTGGTAGGCTGGCATGTGCTGTATCTAGTTGGGTTACAGAGAATATGCTGCGTGTCCACAGCCTGCTCCTGGGCAAAGCATGGGATGGCACGACCACACCATTTCTCTCAAAACTGGTGGACTTGCTAGCCAGCTTCCTTGTTGGTCTGAGCTTGATGCCATAACCACAGCTTTTGTTTGCCATGATACTTGATTAAGATGAATGTAGCATCTTTGTTTTTTTTCTTTGAAGTTACTCAGCTTGTGAGGCCAGGATGAAGTGCAGCCTGTTCTGCTGCGATTCACCTCCTTCACTTCTTAATGTGGAGCAATTAGTATGGTAATACTGAAGCTGGTGTCTCTGCTGTCATACGAGGCAGGAGCTTGAATGAGGTACAGAACCTTTAGAGACTTGTTAGAAGCTAACTTTTTTGGCAGGCTATCATTATAAACCTTGAAACCACTGGTACTGAAACAATAACCACCAGGCATTCAGTTACGATGAAAATTGAGGGGAGAGGATCGTTAAATGCCAACCCACCTACATCCTTCCAGTGCAGAGTTTGTGACCTGGTTTTCTGAGGAGTGAATTGCCTGCAGGACCACTGGCTTGCTCTCAGCTTGACTTAGCAGAATGCTGGTTGTCTTCTCACAGTCACTTAATGCAGCTGCAGGCGGCCTTGGCTGTTCTCATTAGCTCTGTGACTTCCAGTGGTGAATGGCCAGTACTGTTGAGGTGAAACTTTCCTGTACTATAGCACCAATGCCAGTAAGGTTATAATGTCATCACCAAAACCAGAATTTAGTCTTCAGGGGCTACTCTGATTTTATTTTATTTTGTTTTATAAAAACTTGTAATCTTTTGCTCTTCCCTGAGAGGGAGTGCTGTTAATCTGGCCTTCTTTTTTTTTTTTTTAAAAATGTGGAAGAAGGTTGCTATTTTTTCCCAAAGTTTGGAGGTATTGCTAGCAGAGTTGACTCTCTGGAAGAGCAAGAGACTGACTACGGAGAAAGATGAATTTGATAACGGTGAGAAGCTTCAGCACACCAAAGCAGAGGTAATATGCTAAGACCATTGACAATTGATTTCTTTTGTCGAGAATATTTCTCTTATGAGAACTATTTCAAAGTATGTTTTATTGCTTCCAAAGAGATTTAGAGTAGTTGATGTAACTTTGCTGTCAGGAGTTGATAATCTTTCAAGGTGCAAACGAGTTTGGCACATCTGTTGTATGAGGAAGAAGCGGGGATGGGAGAAGTAGGAATACAGCGATATCAAAAAGACACAATCTAAGGTGGTTTTAGTCACCTTCACCAGAGTATATTGGAAAGAGGAAGATTGTTCCTTGGGAAGGAGGTTCCTGTGCTCTTTTCTCATACACTAAAGTAAAAAAGTAGCTAAACATTAATAGTAAGACTATGTAAGGTGTGTCTCTGACACATACCTAGACCATGAAGTGTGAGCAGCAGCGATGAAGTGGTACCTATGCTGTCTTCACTTAGCGGAAAGAAATGCTGTGCATTTTGAACTGAGGAATAGCTAAAAAGCTTTTGATACCTGGTACCTCTGTAAGGGTCTATTGGACATTTAAAATAATTGATACACTGTATTAGGTAGAAACTTGGTTAACTGCTTCAGGCCAAAACATATAGCAGTCTCTTCTCCACAAGGCTTTTGCAGCAAAGTAATAGTTACCCCATGGTAAAAGATGACACTTTCACACACATGTATGCACACGTTTAAAGATGCCACCTTGCTTTTTTGGCAACCAGTTATAATTTGGGATCAGGATATTGTTTATTTTTCATACTTAACTGCTGAGCCCTTCTACTTACATCCTCTTTGAACAATTGATACCAATGGCATCCATGAGCTTGTGTCCATAGAGATCCTCAGATAATACTCCCTGCAATGATATTTGAGTCGTAAATAGTCTTGGGAAATGAATGTTTCATAAGGAGTTTTCCCTTGAATTCTGAAAAATGACATGTTGCCTCTGGGACCAGGAGGAGCATTTTAAATTTTGAGTAAGACTAAAATGCTTCTCCTGATCAGGAGACGAGGCAACTCAGTATAATGAAACTTGTGCTGAATTCAAGAGTTACTATCCCCTTTCTCAGTCTCATACACCAATGCTTTAGGAAGACTCATTTATTTTGCCTGCGGCTGTGTAAATTCCATGCAAAGAAGAGGGAAAGGGTCCCCCCCGAGTACAGTGTCCCCGGAGGAGACTGTTGGCTGTGGGCTGGTGTTTCGGGAGGGAGTGGGCAGCTCTCCTGGTGTCGCACACGCTCCAGCTGTGGAGACTCCCTGTGCACGGGGGTCTCCCTCACTGCTCCTGGACCTGGCAGCTAGGAATTGCAAGGGGTGCTACGAGCAGTATCCCAGTTTCCAGATACCATGGTGCTGATATGTTTGACTTTGCCTGTGATGAAATGCATGTTTGTCCTGAACCTGAAGACGACTTTCACCTTAGTAGCACTGTTCCAGAGTCTTGAAAGTAGACAGTACCAAAACCATAGTCCTTCTCCCAGTTGAGCTGTGGTCCCTGAGTCTCTGGCTGTGCCTCTCTGCAGATGGACTATTTTCTTTCTTCCTGGGCTGAGTGCTGGGCATGCAGATCTTCAGCAGGCTGCTTGTGCCACTTTGGAGCTGGCAGAAGGACTGCAAGGGGGCTTTAGGCTGTGTGAGACAGGTGGGGAAAGGGAATACAAAGAGCAAGTGGTGTTATAACTTCTATGTTAACACAAATAAATCTATTGGCAAAATATATTGATAGTGGATCATTCAAAAGTAATTGATTTACTCTTACAAACATCATTTAACTCACTTGGTGATGCAAATCTCATATTTTGCTGTCCTCAAATGAGTGAGCAAACTTCAATAGTTGTTGATTTGTATTGACCTCCTTGCAATGTGTGAAGTACTGAGCTATGTTTTGTGCTTTTTACAGTTCTGTCTATAAACGCAGTTTGAAATAATTTTTTGTGGCTTAACTACATAGTAAATCAAGGCCTTGTTACTGTGGATGAAAAAGGTACTAAACCTATTAGCTTTATACTCTTACGCTTCTAACTCTTTGCATCTCTTAAAGCTTTACTCTCCTGAGGTGGTTTTAGACATCTGTTCTTGTTTTGACATTTCTTGTTTATTTTTTGTCTATAAACGCAGTTTGAAATAATTTTTTGTGGCTTAACTACATAGTAAATCAAGGCCTTGTTACTGTGGATGAAAAAGGTACTAAACCTATTAGCTTTATACTCTTACGCTTCTAACTCTTTGCATCTCTTAAAGCTTTACTCTCCTGAGGTGGTTTTAGACATCTGTTCTTGTTTTGACATTTCTTGTTCATTTTTATACATTATGTCCTTTCAGGATCTGAGAAGGCATTGCATCAACACTAGTAGATAGTAAAGCTGATACTGTGAATTCCAGCTGCTTAAGCGCTTCAGCAGTTGCTGCATCCGTGAGCCGAGTGCTGCGTAACCTGGCCTTTCTCCTCTTCGGACCAGAAGTGAGGTGCCATGCCTTCATTTCCAAAGGCTGTCTTCAGTGCTAAGCCACAAGGCTGAGTCTGTTGAAATAGCTTTGGTTTGCCCCTCTTGAAGGACATGGCACGGATTACAGTTTGCAGGGCAATGCCTATGCTTAAGTATTAGTGTTCTGTATCTTGAATTCACAATTGCTTTGCAACTAGAAGGATTTTTGTTCTTGTGTGTTCTCCACTGCTCCAAGATCATCTTGACCAGGCATCTCCACTGATTCTTACAGGCAGCCAGAAATACTCCTGTTCATACCTGGTACTGCTGAGTTTACGACGGCATTGAAGGGGCCCATGTCCTCCTATGACTGCACTTAGCCTCTTTGGGGTTCGCTTGACTTGCTAGCTTCCTATGTGTAGCTGGATTCAGCTCTATCTAGACAAGGTTTCTGAGTTGACAGGCTGCTGTCAGATCAGAGAGCAGTGAAGTAATGTTTCCAGAACTGATCTAGGCATTGCTTGAAAGCAAAGTGGCTGCAGCTGATCTGTCTTAGGGCAAAGAGCAGAAGAGGCTGTGGTGATGCCCTGCTGCTTGCCTAGACTATGTGCTGCAAGTGATGCAGAACAAAGCCTGCTAATGTTGCTGTTTGGGATCGAGAACATCAAATAGCTATATAACTCAATAAGAACATTTAGAATGCAGAAATAGCAAGCAGGCAGTCCTACTAAAGCTGCTGTACAGAGTTAGCAATTAGCCCAGTGCTAGTAGGTGAACCAGGGAGCAGCGTACAAACTACGTGCATGTAAAACCAGCCTCCTGTGCTTCCACTGCCCCTTTGTAAATAGGCTTCCATACTAGCAATGCTTGGTTTCTACACTGGGTAGACTAGGGAGCCTAGATGAGTCCAGTGATGCCATCCTAGAGTTGTCTATTTTCCAACTTCAAATGCCACGTGAATAAAGGGCACAGGAGCTGGTAGTATTGCAGGAGGTATTTGCTGTCATACTGCTCTTTTTCACAGTAGAGAGAGAACGTGCTGGTAAGAAATATAGCAACATGCATTGCTTCTCAAAGAATTAAGGCTTTTAATCACCATACATGAAGTGACAATTCAGTGCCTGATGAAGTCAGGTTGTGGGGTGAACCGCAGATTCGTTCCCCTCTATAGACATCCAGATGGTCAGCCCAATGCTCCCTCTGGGTCGCATATCCATGGGATAACGTGTTCCTGAATGCTGAGGTACAGCAATTGTTCAATATATGCCTCGTTGCCAGAATCTCAAATGTTTATCTTTTTCTGACAGTAGCTATTGGTTCCCTGCTATAGGAGCTGTGTTGTGGGGGGGAGTCTGTCCTATACACCTCTTTATCTTGAGGCATCTTGCCAATGTAAACTGCTGCCAGCCACACTGTAGGCAGCCTTTCAGAGAAGTGGGAGTGCAGGCTGCAAGAACAGAGACAAGCCTTCCAGTTCATAATCTCCCAGATATGTCAAAAACTAGTTTAACTACCCTGGATGTTTGGTAGACAATTTACCCCTTACTGTGAAGTGACCAGTTGCCTTCTTTGAGAATAGTCAAACCTCTGAGTGAAGAGGGAGCTGACTTGGTTTTAGTTAATCTATTCAGGCTGTGCAGGTGGCAAGGCTGCTTCTCATCCTAGAAGAACTGAAGGCAAACTTAAACCTCAACTATTTAAAGACATTTGAGTTACTTGCATGGTTAAATTCCAACTCTTGCATGCTTTTAGTTTAGTAGTGTTGCACTGTTCTCATTGAGTTGTACCTTACGCTTTTATATCTTTTCTGCTTAATCGGTTCAGGAAAGTATGCAGGATATACAGGCTGGCAGGCAAGTTAATGTTGTGAGAAGCCTCAGCTCCCGTTTCCTGACTTTTTAACCTTGAACTATCCCAGGAATGTTGCGTTTGAGTGATTAAGAAGGTATGACTGACCTCCTGCCTCTCTCCTGCTAGCAGAACCAGTTTGTTAATCTCTGGGAATGATCTGAAATCTGTAAGTGGTTTTTGATAGTCTTCTCCTCGCAAATACCTTAGTAGTTCTTCGCTTCCAGGAGTAAATGATTTGTACTGAAAAGAAATGCATGGGCAAACAGACTGTCACTGTGTGCAAAGAAGAGCTTGTAAACATGCAAGCCTTTTCAAAAGTGGATAGAACAAGCAAGCAGCTAATCATATCATAGAATCATAGAATGGTTTGGGTTGGAAGGGACCTTAAAGATCATCTTGTTCCAACCCCACTGCCATGGGCAGGGACACCTTCAACTAGACCAGGTTGCTCAAAGCCCTATCCAACCTGACCTTGAACAATTCCAGGGATGGGGCATCCACAACTTCTCTGTGCAACCTGTTCCTGCCCCTCACCACCCTCATAGTGAAGAATTTCTTCCTTATATCTAATCTAAATCTACTCTCTTTCAGTTTAAAGCCGTTACCCCTTGTCCTATCACTACATGCCCTTGTAAAAAGTCCATCTCTAACAGCTAACTGTTAGACTGATACATAGGAGGCATGCTGGTGGGGTGGTAAATTGTCTATTACAGCTCAATGCTCCCATGAATCTCAGTAATAGAAATATATTACTATTAAAGGTATAAATGTATTTGTTTGGAATGCTTGAAATACAGGCCATTGCCTGACTTCAGGTGTCTTTGGTGTCTCCTGATCTGCTTTATGTAGAATCTACTTGGGCAGCACATGACTGATTTCTGTAGGAAAAGAAGAATTTGGATGTTACCCGCTCATGCGAAAGAAAGAGGGTCTAAATTGGCAAATTACATACAACTCAAGATCACCTTAATAAGGTGCAGGGGTTATTCTCATGTTGCTGGCCAAAGAGCAGTAGAGGACATCATTGAGTTCTTGAGTGTCACTAAGACTGTTTACAATTAAGATAGCTTGGAAAATAAGCTCTGAGGATAAATGTTGGGCTTGCTTATCCCAGAGGTGGCCCAATGCATGGAGCGCCAGGGGCCAGGAGGAGATGCAAGATGAGATCTTTGGGAGGCTGAGAAGATGCTCAATAACCATGGCAACAAAGGAAACCACTTCTGAAAAGAAAACAGCTCTGCAGTCTGAGTTGCTTGAGAGGTTTTGTTGCTTTTTTAGGGTGTTGCTATTGGTGATGTTTAGGTTGTAGTTTAAGCAAATTTGTTTGGTTTACAGCAACAACTTCAAGTAAGCTGTTTTTCTCAGACTTGACCGCATTTTACTGTAAGGGGTGTAGTTCTGTTCCTAGTTATCCTTTATCACAGCAAGACCGGGACCAGGCTGCAATGCTTGGAGCACAGTTAAGAAGCTTCCCAAATTTATGGGCACTTCTTAAAGGCTTCTCCTTGTTACCTGGGAAGCGCTTTCCCATTCATAGTTCTCTGCTCATGGTGGTCCTGAATTACTCCTTTCTTCTCCCCTCGGTGTGGAGGTCTCCCTTTCTAAAACCACTGTAGTTGCTGAGGTTTTGGTGCAACTGAGGGTGTCGTTGGCCCAGAGCTGCCTGTTGTGTCACTGCTGAGGATACTGGCTGTTAAGGATGAGCTGTTCTCATCACCTTTTCCCTAAATTGCAGTTGGAGTGGGGATCCAAGGGAGTGTTTCATCGTGCCCAGGTGTGTGGTGACGGGGTGAGGAAAGCTTTGCCAGCAAGATCATAAAACAGGGCCTCTTCACTGCCACACCTCCAGCCTTCAAGGGCAATTCTCCCTGCAGTGAGAGAAGATGCTCCCAGGGAAAATAGTTACTATAGTGACGGATAGCCCTGGTGTGTTTGAGGGCTGGATCACCAAGTTGAGTAATAAATGTGTAGGAGTCTATTTTTAAAAGCTTTTGTGAAGAGGAGATTGGTGTAGTCCTAGAAAATTTGTCTGCAAAGTGATAGGTTTTTCCATGCTGAAGTTTAAAAATAATCATTCTGTCTTGAGAATGAGATGACCTCGTTAAAAACAAAGAAGCTTGTATGTCATTGTGTCGAGACTCCTGGCAGTGGTTCTTGCAGTAGCCTTCTGAGTTACAGTAGGAGCTCTACCCATTAACAGGTTCCTCAAAACTCAGACCCATGGGGATTTTGTGTACAGCTACCCCAGTGTCACAGCTGGAATTGAGGTGCTTTTAGCCCGGTCTGTGTAGCACATCCTGGCACATAATGAGCAGTGAGTTTTATTCAAATGAGAAATGAAGAAATGCTGTGTCTAAAAAAAAAAAAAAAAAAAAAAAAAAAATTTGAAGTAGAAGCCACTGAAAATAAAACCTGACTCCAAGCTTCTCCCACAAAATGCTGGGTTTAAAAACTATTTGGTTTTGTAAGAGAAACGGTATGAGTGGAAATACCTGCCAGAACTCAAAATTTCGTTATCTTGCTTGACTTCTTGCCCATGAAACCTGTATGCCTCATACACTCGCTGTGTACCTGTGAGTGCAGGAGGGAAGGGGTGAAATGAACGGAGCTGTTAAGCTGTTAGGTTTTGGTGGCTAATGCTGTAGCTGTAAGAGGAGCTGACATGAAGGTCCTGAGTGATCCAGGTGCTACCTTTGTTCCTTATGCAGTGAGCCACTGCTATTGGTACAGTAAACTGTAGGAAATCCCCTGGTCTGTAGTCTCACCCGTATAGACTCATGAAGGATTTCATATAAGGCCATGTGATCGCTACTGAACTGATTAAAATAAGGCTCTACTGTTTAAATGGTTTCGCTGTGTTATGGGGGTTTGAGGAACCCTGCAAACATAGGGATTAAGTGGGTTTACGTACAGCATAGAAACTTGACAATCTACTGTAGGTTTATAAATGCTTAACTTCTTGGTGACCCAAGCGCACTGTTTGCTGTCTGCACATGTACGTACATGCACATACGTACTCACAGCCATAAGCCTGACTAAAAAGCTGCGTGTGGGTTTGCTAGATTGCTGTAGGCCACCAGTTGGCACTGAAATCCAATAATTACAAAAATAACACTTTCTGGTTTAAGAAGTTCAGAACTGATTTCTGTTACCTTTGTAGTTATTAGCTCCAGATTTGTAAGTGGCACAGTTCACCCATCTCCTGTTCCTGTCAGGAACCTCTGTGATCTTAGAGCCGTGTTTAACAAACCTTCTGTCAATCAAAAACTTGTTATACAAGGATTATTTGCCTTCAGTTTCCTGTGTAATGAGGTTTTTGATTGACAACAGTGGAGTTAAAGACTATAGAAAGGCTTTCTGAATCTGAGATGAGCAAATTTCCATTTAATAGTGTTTGCACATGATAACATTGGCTTCCAGTTTTATCTGTAAAAGAAGCTGAAGGTGATAGATCAAAAATTATAAGTAGTATAGAAACCCTTCTCATTTAAAAATGATGTGACTTATAAACTAGAGCTAGGAAACTAACTTTCTATTTCCTACTGTGGGAAAGGGATTTGAACATCATTTGCCATACAAATACTTGAGCTATTTGGGGCAAACGTTTTGCAAAGATGGAAGTGTCTCAGTGTGTTCACTGGCTGGTAGGTGGGCAATGGCTTTCCCTCAGCCTGCCTCTGCCTGAAGACCATAAGATACTCCTCAGGTTAGGAAGTTGGGTGATGCTGTTATCTTTTACCTCTGTTATCAGGATTACTTTCTGAAATGGTGTCCTTGACTTGCTGTGTGCAGTGGTTGCTGAGGGTACCTGGTTTCCAGGTGTCCTAATGAGCAATTGCACTTGATCGAGTAAATTTGAATTTCCTGAATGAAATCAAATGAAAAAAAAACATTGAAAACTAAGAAGATATGATGGAAATTGATAAATCTAGGTGGCTGTGTCTTTTTCAAAACACTAAATGTTCCTAAAAATGACCCTGATTAAAACTTAGCTCATGGGGGAAGGGCAGTCACAGGTAAGATGAACATGAGATACAGGTGAGTTGATACGAGATGAACATGTGAGTTACTTTTTGGTGAGCTAGAAGGCCAGAGTTAGGCTATGATTTACAAGTATCTTCTCTAGCTCAAGCTGGTTTCTCTTGTAGGAACTCCACACCAAGTTTAGCCTCCAGCTTAGAAGCAGATGAAGCACTTCAGGGGTAGTTCTGGTCTCACTGATGCTCTAAAGGGTATTAGAGCAAAGCGAGCACGGCTGGAAGATGCAGACAAACTCATGTGCCTGAAAGTGTCATCTCTTAACTAGACTAGTTTGGGTTTGATAAAAAATGCTATACCTACAGACTTCAAGTTTTTCCCCTTGGTTCCTTCTTTGTGACTGGAGATCAGAAGTCAAAGTTAGGATTTTCTGAACTTTTTGGTGCATTGCTTTCTTTTGGAAGCTGGATGAATGTATCTGGAGGTTTCCCAAACGGAGGAGGGTAAGGGATGCATAACCATTTTGTAGGTTTCCTTCCTTAGTTATAAGCACAGTGGGTGAAAGGGGTCTGTTTTTCTAGATTGCTGTTTTGAGCCTAGCTACAGAGGGGACCTACTATGTGATAACGTGGTTCGACTGAGTTGACGAGA
Organism: Aptenodytes forsteri; assembly: GCF_000699145.1. Classification (NCBI taxonomy): domain Eukaryota; kingdom Metazoa; phylum Chordata; class Aves; order Sphenisciformes; family Spheniscidae; genus Aptenodytes; species Aptenodytes forsteri. The sequence goes on along the minus strand of NW_008796044.1, from coordinate 2,443,798 downwards.
TTTTTCCAAGGCTGCTAGGAAGCTTTGAGTTGCAAAGGAGATGTTTCAAAAGAAATAGTTCGGCAGATGTGCCCTAGCTTTAACTTCCCAAATGCAGAAGCAGTCCTGTTTTATGCAGAAATAATACACTAACTGAATCATGTCTTGCTGTGAGAAAGAAACTTTACCTTTTGCTCGTTTAATCTGTCATGCTACATTGTGAGTGTGCTTAGGGGAGATGCTTGATTTTGGACCCCTTCTGGAAAATTGGTTTATTTCAGTCTTCATAACAACCCCTAAAATCATATCTTAAAACAAGGAAATAATCTTTTTCTTTTTATGCTTTATTCATAGTCTGGCTACACAACATATTGCATGTCTTTCATCTGTAATTGTAGCATTGCTTCTTTGATTTGTGCCAGTTTTTCCCACAACAGCAAGGGAAAGGAGTTTAGAAGAGTAACTAATTTGGTTATGAAGCTGCAGTTATTTGGGGAAATAGCTATATGGCATATGTTTTCTGTAATAAATGGAATTACTCTCTTAATTCTAAAACTAATTACTCTTCTGTTTGCTAGTTGAATGACAGATTTCTCCTTTAATGAATACTTACTCCTCTGTACAAATGGGATAGTTGCAAGCTTGCGGTCAGCCAGGGAGGACAGCACCAGTCCGTGCTTGGTGGTGGGTGCTCCTTGTGAGATATGCTGAAAATCTGAATCTCAAAGGTGAAATTATTGTCCGTTTCTGAGCCCTAGTAACTGGCAAGTCTCCTGTTGGCTTGTGTCATTGCTATAGCAGACTGATCCTGCCTTGCTTTCTCTCCCCTTTTTTTCAAAACTCCAACTGAAAGAACTGACTGGCTGTAGTTCATGCATTATACTTCATATGGAAAATAGGAATAAGCATCCTTCAGTTGTTGCTTGGTCCTGGCTTCCTATCGAGTCTGACAGTTCCTGAGCATGTCTAGAGGGGATTCAGCTGCTTCTAGGAAAGTAGGACTGGACAAAAGCTGAGCAGAAGCTTTGAGTTTAGTATTAAACTTTGGAGCATCGAAGTTGGCACTACGGCGCTATTCCCTGATGAATGTAGTCCCAAGTCCTGGGGCTGATAGTGCAGCTCAATGCGGTTGTTAAAAAATAAATCTGATTTTCATCTTAGATGTGATTCTTGAGCAGAATTCTGCTGCAGAAAACTCCGCTCAGTGTGTAATACAAATTAAGCTACTGAGCTATGTTTTGTACCTGCAGCACACCCTCACCTAATATACTTCAAGTGTGGGTTTAATTACTGCCCCATGTTGAGGGATGTTTGCTTGCATCACTCGCCAAAAATGTTGACCACTGTAGCTGGGACATGGGAAATGCATGGTTTCTGGTTTAATCAGTCCATAGGGCTGAATGGAAGCTGGTGTGCAAGGTTAGAGACTGTGCAAACCCAGGATGAAATGACACCTCTTCTGGCAGAGCTCTCTATAAAAGTAGCAAAACAGCAATCATAAAACCAATTCACAGCAATATTTTGAGTGTTACTAATCAAATGATGCACTGGAAGAGACCACTTGGACTTTGTGTGGCCTAGATGGCACACTCTGTCCCTGCTGACTTTAAATATATTTTCACAAATAAACAAATAGTAACTTTTCTTCCTTTCCCTTGTTCCAAATAACATCTAATAAGCATTAAATCTAGGCTTTATCATGGACTATAGGTGAAAATTTTTCACTGAATTTTTTTTATAAAATATTTGGCCATGGAAGAACAATGTCATGCTCATCAGGGCAATGAAATAATTACTACAACAAAGTCCTCAGCAGTTACGTTGAAATATCATCAAGCTGGTTTTCCTGATGTGTATGAAGTTGAGACCAGACCTTAGCCCTTTTAAGTCAGCTTGATTCTTAAGTCCAAGAAGATGAGCGGAGACCAGTTCTTGTGGCTGTCTCTTGTTCTGTTTTTTGCAAATGCATGACCATCCTGAAGACACCGAGGTTTTTCTGCATTTGTTTTGATGGGCTTGAAGGAGAAAGCAACCTCAGGAGCACCCCCATGTCTGCAGGCACCATCCTGCTTTGCCCAGGGGAGCTCAGCTGTGGCCGTGCCCTGCCGTATGGCACAGTGGAGATGCCAGGGCAGGGCAAGCTGTGTTCCCCGTTACCTGCCATGTCGTCCCAGTGAGTCTGTGCTACTCTAAGGGATGAGGGCAGGTCCTCCGGAGTCCAGTGTTCAGCACTGCTCCTTTCCTCTTCTCTACCTGTCCTGCTTCCACTTGCTTTTATTCAATGTTAGCAGTTCCATTTTCAGAGAGGTGAAAGTGTTAACCCTAGTGTTTAAGTTAAAATTGCCAACACGTTTGCAACAGCACTTTCATCTGTGTTATCTCCAGAGAGTTACTTGTATCCGACCTTGCTCTGCATTTTTACCCTTGTGCATCTTTGACTTGATCAACTCAGAGCAGCACATACTGGCTACTCTTGGGTTGAAGAAACAGCTTGATCCACAGGGAAAAACATGGGATAAGGGATAGCAATCAGATTGCTATTGAGATTCTATTTTACTTTCAAATAATCTCTATTTTCTATACAAACGTGCTTTTGGTACACAGTCTAGATTAAGAACAGTAAAGATAAACCTTTCAGTGAAACTTTATTGAGAAAGTTTCACAGTTCTGTGTTGTGAAGCTGAGTTCTTTTTTGCACTGCAGAGCTTTAAATTAAATTGAAATTTTCTGAGAAAAGAGTGATTCAAGCACTGCTTCAGATGGCAAAGGCAATGTGTTGAAAGTGAAAGGCAGCAGCAGGTAAGTAGAGATCTTAGTGGCTTATGTAGCTTTTACAGAAATGTTTCCACCTCGTTCTTACCGTGTGCCAGACTTCCAGGTCATGGTTTGGGGGGGGATTGTTAGTCATTAAATGTTGATTTTGTGTTGAACCTTTTATGGTTGGAGGCTTTTTCCTAAAATTCCCCTTTACACTAATGAGTGGCTGTAAGATGTTAATATGAGGCTACCAGTTGATTACTCAGTGCCTCCAGATGAAGTATGCTCAAGTGTGCTCAAAACTTAGAAAACTCTTTATCTAGCTGCCAGCCCTGCTGAATTACCTTTGGATATGAAAGACTTTCTGCAAACCTGTTTGGTCTCTTACAGTGGGTTGGAAAATTGCTTTCTTTAACCACGTTACCTTCCTGTGGCGTGCCGCTTGTATGTGGCAGAGTTCGGTACAGTTCCATGGCTGCTTTTTGACCGAGTTGCTCTTGGTATGTGCAGCATAACTGCTAGAGAGGGGCTGTGGTGGTTTACGGTGTGTCCTGCGCTTTCTGCCCAAAGGGCTCTTCTGGTAAGTTTGACTCACAGGCCCCAACGTGAAGTCATGACCCTCCTTCCAGATAGGCCATGTGCGGTGCGGTTGTGTCATAGATCTATGGGCCTGTGGCATACTATGCTTTTGGCAGCTGGATATGTGAGATACCTGCAAGATTAATTCTTCCTGGCTTGTGCCTCCCTGCAGTGATACACTTGGTTAGCAGTTTTGGTGCAAGCTGAACCTCGTTAGCTCAGAGTCAAAGGGAGAAAAGGGGCATGGTTTTGGTGACTAAAATCTGTGGGGTCACCCAAGGAATGGGTACTCTAAGCTTTGTTTTTAGCCATACAAGCCTTCAGACTGTTGCTGGATGTGGTCTCTAATAGGAAAAACTCATCAGAGCAGTATTGCAGAAATACTTCCTCATTTGGATGGAGTGGGTTACACATTCTCGTGATTCTGAGAAACTAATCTAGTTTGTCATTAATGAAACAGAACATATTGCAATGCAAATGAGTGGAGTTGCATGACAAGTGGTCCCACAGTCCTCAGCACTTGCTATTGATTGTGCAGTCTTAATTATTCATGCTATGCAAATTGCATTTCTCATCTTGCTCCTTCTTGTCTACATATTTTTGATACAGGACTTGCCTGCAAACAGTCTTGTTCTTTCAGTTGAGAGACGAGGATTGTTTCTGGCAAAGTTCTTAATGTTCCTTTGTCGAGCAAGTACTGGCTGAGCCAGGCAAGGCTTGGGAGCTCTGTCAAAATGAATTCATCTTGCTGTAACTTCAGATGAAGAAAGGGAAGAGTTTGTGGAGTATTATTTGATAAGAACAAAAGCCTTAAAATAGTTTTCAACTTTCTTTTGTTTTCTATACTGCTACTTTCTTTTTTTCTATACTGAAGCCCTTGTAGTACTTGTTTTCTGGTCAGTTGTTTGGAATAGACATGTGGGAGTGTTCTTTTATTCATCCTAAATATTACTTTGCATTTCAGGTATACCAAACCACTAACCTTTGCAGACTGCATTAGTGATGAATTGCCGTTAGGATGGGAAGAAGCTTATGACCCTCAGGTTGGAGTTTATTACATAGACCACAACACCAGTAAGTGACATGTTATAGTATTTTTGCAGAGTGATTGTTCTGTGCCTGTGTTAAAATACACTGAACACAAAACCACAAAATCGCTAACAGCATGCTTTAGAGTAGATGAGATCTGCAGCTTGTGAAATCGAATCTTGTCCTCCATCGTACAAATTACTTCCCTCTCTAAAACAGGAATTTGAAACCTTTTGGTTTTCCGTCCTCAAATCAGCAGTCATGTTCAAGCTGATACTATGGACACACCTCTGTAAGATTTGGCTCTGCTGAGGAGTCTGACTAGGTAACAATGATCTGGAGTTTGTTCTTAGCCTGGAATTTGTCCTTGTGGCAAGACCATTGGAAACAGTGCAAAGGTCTTGTGTTTATTCCCCTGGCAGGGATAAACTGCATGAGCTCCCTGAGCTGTAGCAGTTCGCACTGCCTTTACTGGAGAGGAAGCTCTCAAGTAGGCTTGGGATATCCTGAAAGGTGTGCAAGCTGGAAAAGAGTTAAGTTCAGGCTTGTGGTGTTTTTTTCTGTATCTTCAAACTAAGCCATTGTTTACTGTCTTTGTTAGATTGCTTGATAGACCAGAAGTGTTAAGCTTTATAAGCTCATTTGAATTATAAGAAAATACAGAACTTGATATATGATTACAGATGTTGTTAGGAAATGTGTATTGGGTTGTGCTAGAACAAATCCCCTGAAAAAAGCAACAAACAAAATAAATCAGTGACTTTGGTCCTCTTTAGAGAACAGCTCCAATTGTAGTCCAGAAGTTCACAGCAGAACCATGCCCAGGCCTTTTTGAGGGTGTTTGTAACTCATGCAAAGAGAAAAACTTTTAAAAGACAAAAGTGCCTTGAAGTTTTTTTGGGTTTGTTTTGTGTTTTTTTTTTAAATCTGCTTCTAGGACTTCAACTGAGAACTTCGGCAATTTTTTTTCCCTGCAAGTTACAAGATTTTTTTTTAAAATAAAAATGTGGAAGTCTGGGGGTTTTTTTGGCTATCTTCACACCCTTCCCTTTTTCAGAAAAGCCACATTTTCACCTGGCCTGAGAATGCACCTTCCAGGTTTTAGCAACTTCTCTTGGTTATTAAAAATGCAGAATGAAGAAAGCCTATTCTCAAAAAGCACTAACTCCCCTCTGCAATACAAAGATCAAACATCTCCAGATGTGAAGGTGACAAATTTTTATTTAGAGCTTATGTCATCCCAATGTCACAGTATTTACATGTCTTCAAATGGCTTTATCCTAACTATTTTTCTGTGAGGCAGGGGATGTTGATTTTTCCTTTTACAGGAAAGGATAGTGGGGAAGAAGGGGTAGACAAGTGTACAGAATCACACAAAACAAATCTGCAGGGGAGAGGACTGGACAAACTTTGGAGAAGGTGCTAAATTGCAAGACAAATTGGGATCTCCTATAAGTCTGTAAGACCATGTCTTGTGTCCATTTCGCTTCCACAAGAAAGCACTCTATGATTTCATGTTTTCATGACTGTGTGCAGCCAGGAAAGGAGAAGAGCCTGGGCATCTTCTCCAGAGGAGTCAAAAATATGGTTGGACTCTTCCCTTCCACATGAAAGCACTCTGGAGAGTTAATGATGAGGTTTTAAGACAGTCATTTCGCTTCCACAAGAAAGCACTCTGGAGAGTTAATGATGAGGTTGCTTTATAAAGACAGTCTGAATCTTAATGCTTTTTCTACTCTCACTTGGGACTGGGTAAGAGTTCTTTTTACCTCCTTCCGAATGATTTCATGTTTTCATGACTGTGTGCAGCCAGGAAAGGAGAAGAGCCTGGGCAAGCTCTCAAGAGGAGTCAAAAATATGGTTGGACTTCTCTTCCCTTCTCTGGTGGTTGGAGGTTTGCTGTATCAGGTGCTGGGATGTGGGAGGTGCCTACCAGGGTGCTCCAGGCCCAGAGACAGGGGTGTGCCACCTTCCAGGGACTCTGAAGGGCTTTGCTGTGTTAGGCAGCAGTGTTGGATTAAGAGGTTCCTGCCAATTCAGTTTTACCTGTACAGTGCTTTTGGGGAAGCTGTTTGTTCCCTGTCCCTTTCTAGTGAAATGTCTGTGGGGCTTGGTGTTGTTTTCCCTTGGATCAGTTCCCTCCTCTGGCTTATCAGGCAGTGACAGACTGTTGCAGTAGAGGTAAGCCTCTGCAGGTGCTGTGGGAGCTGGCATTGTCCCCAGAAGAAATAATCTTCAGCTCACCTTCTGAAGTAAACATCAGGGTCACCTCTGATGACAGGAAAAACTCGGCTCAAGTAAAAGGAGAGGATGTTTCCAAGAGTCTCTTCTTTGTTCCCTCTGAACTTTCACTTTGGTTTGAGATGTATTTTTATCTTCGCATTTGTCTTCCCCTCCTATCCACACTGGAGAAAGCTGAGCTCTTGTCACTGTGACCCATCCTAGCCAAAACTGGGGCATTAACTTACTCCACTGGTTTTTGCCTAAACAAGGATGGCTAGCTGTGATCCTGGAGGGACACAGTCCAGGTACAGGAAAAACCCCTTGATCTGAAGCCTGCTGTGGGACATGGAAGCTTGTCGGACCTCCTGAGTGTTTCAGCTGGCAGTAACCACAGCATGTAGGTGGGACAAACCAAACATGATCTTAGTTGTACATTTGAGTTGGCCCCAGGGTGAATGCACAAAGATCCAGGTCTGAGCCCTGTGTGGTCTGAGGTAGTTACCCCTGGTCTGTGCCACTCGAAAGCACCACAGGCTTCAAGGGCATGCAGAGAAGGCTTCAAACCATGCTGACACCTGCTTAATAGCAGTTGCTCTTAAAAAGTTTCACTTCTATGGGATGCCAGAGGCTACAAGACTTGACCTAGAATTTCAATTAAAAGGTTGAAAAGAAGAGAAACAAAATCATGACCCTATTTCTTATGCCAGCTCTAATCCAAATCATGATAAAACAAACCATATCTACTTACCTTCAGCTAATCAAGAGGCTCATCTTTGTGGTTTATGTTGAAGTATCCTCTGGAGGGTGTCCAAAACCGTTGTCTTCTCCAAGGTCTCTTGCAGATTCCCTGTGCAGGAAGGAACCGTCATCAGAGGGTGTGAAGGGGATGGAGGCATGTTGGTTCTTGCTGCACACTGGAAGTATTTGAGACTAATTATCATAAAGAAGCCCAAGGACAAACCTAAATTAAATCTAAAGCCAGGAGCCATTAAAAAAAGTGAGATGGAGAACACTTCTAACCTTCTCTCTGAGGCAAAATAAATACAATTAAATTTAATTGAGTACCAAGAATATTCCTAATACAGTATTAATGCATAGCCCTGAGTGTCTCTCTCTGGGAGAACTTCTTTGGAATTTGATTTGCACAGAGAAACGATGATTTTCTTGCCAGATGCTGATGCAAGCATAGTAAGACTACATTCTTCAAACATGAAACAATCAGATTTATTTATGACAAGCTCAACATTAAATTAAAAATACACAAGACAACAAATGATGTAGCAGCATGCATTTCTGTAGTCCTTTCATCTGACTTTTGAATGTATTTTGCATTTCTCAGTAGCTGGGACAGATCGAGAGCCCTTGGCCAATATTTTCATAGATTGTTATTACATGTTTGAAAATCAAAGCTCAGAGCTGCAATCAAGGGGAATACAGTTAGTGCTGTGATTACTGAAAAGGTTGACGTGAATATTTAGAAAAATGGGAACAAAGCCGTTTCAGTACATAAGTGGGTTGTCCATCCTCTCCATGAGCTGGCTGCCAGGTGTTCACTTTGTCAGGTGGTGTGCGTGTTTGGGGCAGTGTCAGTGTTTCACCACCTAACGGGAGGTGTACAGGATGAGGCAGATTTTGATAGTCGTCTTCCTAGTCACTTATAATGGAGGGATTTCCCTGCAGCAGCTTCCACTGCCTTTCTTGCAATTATAGGAAGAATGGGCTGCTAGTTTAAGGGAAAGCTGGAAATAGCAAGCTTGAAGAAGCCACAGGTAGACTTGTGCCCCAGTGTCCTGAATTAGACTTCAGGAGTTGTGGGTACTTTGCCAGCATACTCATTAAGCTTGAAATTAAGAGTCCTGAGTCATGGTTGCTGGTTGCTGGTCCAGGGAAGCTGCGTGTCTGGGAATATGGGGGGCAGCTCTCTGCGTAACTCGCAGCAGACTTTCCCCTTCTGGTTCAACTATGGAGTAAAGGGAGTTACTCCATCTGGGTGTGGGTAATGGTTATCTGGAAAATGGGATCTGGAGGCAAGAATAGAGGCAGGAGCCTATGGTTTTTTGGACTGTTACAGTTGATGCACTGCTGTGTCTTCCTGACTTCTCTCTTAGGGGGAGCAAAAGAAACCATAGTGCTGTCTGGGAGGGCACCAGCACCTACAGTTGGCACAAAGTTCACAACTTGAACTTTCTTCAAGTTATTTTTGGGCAGTTTTTCAGGTCCAGGCTTAGCTTTAATATTACATCAGTTGAAATGTTGCTTCTGCTAGCAGGACCTATAAGGGACTTTTTGTTGAAATGCTTCTACAAACTATACTGTTAGTGTCTAAAAGTTTGGGGTTTTTTTAATGATCTCTTGCAGCTTCTCTGGGTTTCACTGTGTAACTTGAAATGCCATGTGTTCTTTTGGATCTTGAGATACTGTTAAAACAAGTTTTTGCTGGCGTGTCCTGTTAATTTTCTCCTCAGCATGATCATGGACAGCTTGTGAAAATGGTTGAGTGTCCATCCCTTGGGTAAAATCCTTTATTTCTAGTTCTGCTCCTAGGATTATTGTCAAACTGTTCTCTTCCCTACATCCCGCGTATTGCGGTGTTAGTCTTATGCCCGACTTGCTTAAGAGCTGCTCATACCTTCCACGGTGGCAGTTTTTACTAAATATTTAAAGAGGCTCTTAAGATATGCAGATTAGATTCCTACTGATAGTTTCAAGCAGCTCCTTTTTATTAATTATTCATTATGTGGTAACTAGGCATCCTTATTCAAGCATGGTAGTTTAGACATTTTAGAGCACTTAGTCAACTGAACATTGGAACCTGTTCCAAGCAAGAACATAATAGCCTTGAAAGAGAAATGAAAAATATTTTGTACACTTCTTCACAAAACTGAGACAAATACTGACAATAAATTTGCCTAATTAGTATTAGGACTAGCTGCATGTCTGTGACCTTATGCCTTTTTCATGATTAGAAACCTGAAAAGCAATGTGTTGGTTGTGTTGGGGTAATGGAGATGGAAGTGGTGTAGCTGTTCGTGACTGCGTTGCCTATGTTACCAAGAAACATTTTCTTTAAACTCCGCCTCCTGTATTCTGCAGTGATTTACTGCTGTGCCTGCTTTCAGTGAAGGAAATGTTTACTCCCCTTCTGAGATGCTGTTTATATAATGTCATTTGAGATGCTTTCATGAATACGTTCTGTGAGTTAATGAGTCTTTATTTTTACTTACCTATGGAATCTGAGTGAGGAGGTTTTCTTTCCCCTTTTTAATAAAAGCCACTTGGCAGCCAAAGAGGACGGGCAGAGCTGTAACCGCTTTCATGTTGTCAGATGCAGTATAATGCAGTCATGTGGCAATGATATTTTCTGAAAGTTTATCAGTGAAATAGTAGAGGTATTTTATTAGTAGTATTATAAAGCAGTTACAATAAAGATAAGTCTAACAGTCAATGTCAGTATCTTAGAGCTTGTGTGTGCACATGCTTGTGTGGATGTGTTAAGAGGCAGAACCAGGATGGCTTCAGCAGCAGAGGAGTTGGCAAGTTGTATCATGATTTGGTCATGAATTGTTCTATACAGTGATTCAGCGTGGCAGAGCTCATTGGAGTTCATTATGGATCAATGGTCACCTCCTAAGAAAAAAGGAAAATGTCCTTATTCCACTTTTTTATTAGGGGATGGGGCAAAGGGCTATTTTAAATTATTTCCATAAATGGTGGAGCTTCTCCAGGCAGCAGTACAAACCTGCTTTCCATTGATCTTGCCTCCTTCTGTTTTCTCTCTAAGAAACTACACAGATAGAAGACCCTCGTGTGCAATGGCGGCGGGAGCAGGAGCATATGCTGAAAGACTATCTTGTCCTGGCCCAGGAGGCGATTGCTGCACAGAAGGAGATCTATCAAGTGAAACAGCAGAGGCTTGAATTGGCCCAGCAAGAATATCGGCAGCTGCATGATGTTTGGGAGCACAAACTGGGCTCTCAGACCAGCTGTGAGTAGTTAGCGAACTCTTATCCAGTGACTTTCTCAATCCTGAACCCGCTAGGACAGTAAAATGCTTGAAGCTGGTCCTCTGATAGAGCACTGGGATGTGTTATGCCATGTCACTCTCCATGTTTGCTCAGTCTGTCTCAAAAGCAATAGCTGCCTAGCACCTATTTGGTAAAGGATAATTGTTATGAAACACTATTGTGGTTGGCTCAGTCACTGGAGCCAGTGTGCAGATTTTTCAGCATGGGCTTCAACAAATGTGAAAAAATGTGGTGGTTGGCTCAATGTGAAAAAAATGAAGTTATGTGGTATTTTCCTTGATTCCTCTGTCCAAAGTATAGAAACAAGGCAAGAAGGCTCATCTCAGATAGCGTTCCCAGGCCCTTTTGGAGTTTAACGTCCCAGGTAGTTGAGTGACTGTCTCGGGGAGCTAAGGGTCTGTATTTTATGCCATGTAAAAGCTAACATTGGTGGATACCTCTCTGTGTGTGAAGAACATTGTTTTGTGCTCCATATTCTTTGTCACACAGGAAATATCAATACCTCTTGCTTCAAGAGTTGGTGCAGAAATGCTTATAGAAGGCCAAATTTCCTCCTTTTTGTTAACTAGTTAGGAGCTGGAAAACATCCAGAGGAGGATTTATTTCCTGCAAGTCTTCTAGAATTTTTTTATAATCCTTAGTATCACACTTTTTTGTTCTTGCTAGCCATGTCAATGCACTGACCTTCCCCCACTTCACTCTTGCTGAGTTATATCTTACGGTGATGAATTCCACTGGCTAATGCTGTGCCTGATGTTAAAAAGTATTTAAGTAGTTTTCTGTCAACTGAAGGATTCTTATTTGACTAGGGTCCTGTCCATCATCTCTGAAGTACAGTTTTTGGTCTTAAGAGCACTCTACCTAAATACTAGTGTACCAGAGCAGTACACTAGGAACGCTGTGAACATGAATTACATCGGTGTAATGCGATCTGTCTTTAAAAATACAGCCAAACAGAAAGAACTAGAAATGCTTTCCCATGTTTTATAGGGCATAAACTGATGGCTGCAAGGATCAAAACATCTCACTTGCCTACAGCTACCTCTAACAGCATTGCACATTGGGGAGCTTCTGTACCTTCTGAAGCAGAAGGGTTTTAGCCGCTGCTGAGAAGAGAATTCTGCTCTTAATGGGACATTGATTTAATCCAGTGTGACACATTGTATGATTGGTCATGTCCTCAAGGCTGTGAGATGCTTGCATCGCATTTTTCAGTTTCTTCTCATTCTTTGCTTTTCTTTGTTTCTAAACATTCAGTGGATTGTTTACTCAATGAGAAAGTCTTAAAAAAAAAAAGTAAACCTTTATGCAATGCCTGACCCTTCAGTTCTGTTAAATGCCTTTGGAAATGCAGGAAGCCACACTATTGCATGGAGTGAACGTGTTTGGGAGCCTGAGTTAAGTGTGTTAACCTAGAACAAATCAAGACTTTGGAGATGCAGGACATGCTCTGGCCTCTTTAGTATACACTTTTTATGGAGTACTTGACTGCACTATTGCCTTTCCCTGCCTTTTGAAGGGTGAGAAGAGATCTGGACAATGGGTAAAAGGCCTACACCAGCAATGTGTGGAGATCTGGGTGCGCAGGAGTATGGGAGGTCTTGATCTGTGGTAGGGCTGGTAGGAGAGTAGGGAGGAAGGTAGAGCTGTTAAACTGGCTGTTGTACTTGTTCTAGTGCTCTCTGGCTCATCATCGAGTTCCAAGTATGACCCGGAGATCCTCAAAGCGGAGATTGCTACTACAAAATCCAGGGTAAGTGGTATGAACGGACCTTTGCTTGCCACGAGTAATCTTCAGATATTTCCAAACCTCATGGCAAATACTAAAGGAGATGCCAAAGCAGTTGAAAAAGCTAATGTTGCCTTTCTTAATCTAGGAGATAATTTATCAGGATTCTCAAACGTTGCAGTCTTAAGAGTTTGAAACACTTTTTTCCCTTAGACTTTAGACTTCCTTGGAAGCTGGCAGTACATACTGCTGTACAGATACGCTGTGGGGTATTCAGCTGTGTGCTGGCTCCTCGGTGTGCCACAGCACTGGAGAGCTGCGAGTTCTCTCCAGAGACTGGCAGCTGTTTTGTCCTGGGCTTAGTGAGGGTTGTTAGCAGCAGCAGTGTGCGCTCTCATGCAGAGCTCAGTTTGGGAAGAAGAAAGGACAAAAGTAAAGTAGGTCAGTCTGGCCTCTGTGGAGGAATATAAAACAGCAAGCTGTAGGGTCAGTGGATTTACAATATGTATTACCATCTTGCTGTGTTACTCATGCAGTGGGGCCTTTCAGTTTGGTATCTTGGAGGATGGCTTCTATCGATGCAGTGTAACTCCTGTCCTGATGCTTAACGTTTTTTTTAATGACTGGGAAGGTTTTAAACATTACTGAGTAAAATCGACACGTGTTTCGTTCCTGCCTGTTGAATTTTTCTCAGCTTTTCTGCTTATGAGGTTGAAACTTCCCTTGAGCCCCTTATTAAGTGGTGTAATATCTGGGTACTGGATAAATCCCTAGCCAGTGATAATGTCCTGATGAGGATGCAGTCAGGGCTGTTAGCTGCTGTTGAGATGAACTGATTATCTGGAAACTTTGTTTGGAGTACTGTCTACACTGAATAAGTTTTGAATTGAATGGGTAGTGCTGTACCTAAATGTTCATGTAAAGTATCATTCTAAAAATGTGACACCTTGTTACAGGTTAATAAACTCAAGAGAGAAGTAGCTCACATGAAGCAAGAGCTTCAGTACAAAGAGCATGGATTTCAAACACTGAAGAAGTGAGTTTGTTCTCAAGATCTTATTTTCAGTGTAGAACATCTCTGGCTTGTAATGCATCCCCCTCTACATTTATAAATAGCTGCCTAAATAACGTAAGCTGAAATATGTTGCTGCTGCTATCTTTAGGCATATGCAACTGAAAGCAGTACACAGACATGGGGGTAGTTATCTCAAATCAATGCCTCTATGTGATCGACCGCATCATAACTGACTTCATGGCAAAAAGATTTTGAACCAGGATCTCGCCAGTTAAATGGTATTCTGTTTTACTCAGTATTGCTCAATATGGATGACGCAGTACAGCCTATTGTCTTAACTGTAAGAGCTATTGTTTTAGGGCACTGAGGAAAAATTTGGGGTGGAGTGGAAGGGGAGAAAAAGTTTCAGGTACTTACCTTTGTACGAATAGACATCTGGCATGTTTTAAATAATGTCACTGGTTAATATCTTATTTATTATAAATGTCAACTGTGGTAGAATTCCTTTGAGGAGAGGGAAGGATGAGGCAGCTTGTAATTAGGTTGTGCAAGCAAATACATCTGTGCATGTGAGATCTATGCCTGGTTTTTGAAATCATGGCTGAAAATAAGGTAGTTCTCATAGATGGCTAAGTTGATCCTCTCTGGGTTAGAAACAAGGTAACTAGCAGCGATCTGCCCAAACCTACTGTTTTGGGGGTTTCGTGTGCATCTTTGTCCTCCCTAAGGAGTCAAAGAGATGATATGGCTAAAATCAGAGTTCTGAAGCTTAACGTACTTCTGAGTGGAGTAACTTAGGTGATGATGAGTGGGGTTCTTTGTTCCTTCTGCTGTCTTTGTTATATTTCGGAGTGTGTTTTTCTTAAAACTTAATGTCAAGATGCCTGCATCTGGGATGATTAAATTAACTGGACTATGAAGTGTTAGCTTACTGTATTTTTTTTTTACATTTCCATGCAGAATTGACATGAAAATGTCTGATACTCAAGGTGGCTACAAACTTGATGAAGCACAAGCCATTTTAAGTGAAATGAAAGCTCTCAAGAAGGCTATCACATCAGGGGAGAAGGAAAAACAAGATCTCATTCAGGTGTTGAAACAGGATGACTTTATAGTATTTCGTGTCTCCATTGCTATCAGATTGAATTTCTGAGAAGTAATTTAAGTATTTTGTATTTCAGATATGTGATCGAGATTTTTATTAACATAAATTAGTTCTGTATTGTGGTTGGACTGCAGCCTTTTTGTTCTTCAGATCCTGGAAATAAGAAGTATAAAACATAGCAACTAACAGCAGTAAGCACTTGCTTAGAGATGAGTGTTTGTCTCAGGGTTTATTGGTCAAGAATGAACCGGTGTGACTGTACTGCTGTCAAAGAACAGATCTGGAGAAGCCATGAAAACACTGTGGCTCACTTGGTCTGCCATCTGCAGCACAGAGCCTGTCTGTCTGGGCAAAATGGTGTGCTAATGCCTGTGGTTCGTGCTGTGGGAGGTGCAGTCCAGCCATGCCTGACCTCGTGTTTGCAGGGTCTGAGTGCTCACAGTAAACACGGTCAGATCTTAATCATGTAGTTTAGGCTAAAGCTATGGAGCTGCCGAGGTACTTTGAGCAGAAGTGAGCTCACCTCATGACTTTATGGTTTTAGAGCTTAGCCAGGTTAAAAGACAGCTTTGTGAATGACAGAGGATCCCAGTCAGACCTGTGGGCCAGCGGCGTGTCTGTGGAAAGCTCCAGCCCTTTGTTACCCCGGCAGTACCTGGATGTCAGCTCCCAGACAGATGTTTCGGGAAACGTGAGTAATGTGTGAGAAACCAAGTGCATGTGGAGACATTCCTCTGAACTGTATGTAGTACTGCCTTAGTACGAGTTTCCAAGCATGGGCAAGTATTTATGAAATGGTACCTTCTCCTGGTTTAAACTTCAGCGTGACATTCATTTTTGTGTGCAGTGTTAACGTATCTCTAAAGGCAACCTGCTGCTTCCCCGCACTGCCTCTATTAGAACAACCCAGGTGGGAATAAAAGGGAAGGAAGTTTTATTTTGCCTGTAGGTGTAGCTTCTTGTTATACAAATATTCCCTTAGCTCTTCGTAGCAGTGATATGCTACTAGGCAAGAAACATTCAGCAGCTACGTATGGGCTAAGCTCTAATGAGGACTCTTCCCTTAAGAGTGCATTTGGCTTTTAGTGTCTTACGAGGGAGAATGATAGCATATGTGCAGATATTTTGATGCTATCAAACATGTGTAATACTCATAAACCTTCAGTCCTCCTTGTGCAACAGGATCATAACTGTCAGGTTGGTGCCAGCCTGAGCAAGGACTCGATCAGCGCTGTGGATACATCATATGTCTCACAGGACATCACGGAAGCCTCTCCTGTGAACTTTTACTTAAATGTTTGCAGCCGCTTTCAGTCAGGGCCACACATGTGACTAAAGATCTGCAGATTTGGGCGTGATGGGATGTCCCTTGTCTTTAAGACTTTACAACCAAAGCAAGATGTCATCCAAAACAAAATGCAATGCAGCACTTAAAGATTGCAAACAGCATTTAAGAAGACAGGTTACAGAGCTATTTCTGTTTGCATGAAAATAGAAGCCCAAGAGAGATGTGGTAGACTTTCTTTTTCTGATAAACTAGGCCAGAAAGAGCCTCTGAATCTTGTGGGTTTTTAAGTATTTGAAGCAATCATGAAAAATTTAATCAAAGGCAAAATTTTCCTATTCTGTGATTGGTTTAACTAGTAAATGAGTTTGACAAGAGCAAGTGTAACTTGTATCATCATCAATTTCAATAGGGAATATCAAAAGAGGAGTGGTTACTAACTTGCTGATTTTATATTTTGTGTCTCAGTTTATTACCAGCAGCAATAACCAGTTGGCTGAGAAAGTGAGATTACGCCTTCAATATGAAGAAGCAAAGAGAAGGTAATTCTTTAGACTGTACCTTCTGGCTGTCACACAGCTTATTCTGAAGATATGTTTCACTAGAAAAGGTGCCACTCAGATTGAAACCCAGCGTTACTGCTAAACAAACATGGTAATTTCTGAGCAAGTGAGGCAATAGGCTTTCTGGGCCAACGTTATCATTCAAGAAATAAATAACCATCCTAGAAATTACTAAGGAGTGACTAATACATGAAGAATTCAGTCTGGCCACACCTGTGGGGACATAAGTGGTTTTGCTACCTGTTGCCAATGCTTCCCCATTCCTAATAAGGAGACTGTACTGCAAGGCATCTCCTTACCTTATTCAAAATGAAATGAATGCTTGCATGGCTTTAAGTCAGATAAGGAGGAATGTATATTGTGTTAACACCTAACATATCAAAATATGGTCAATGACTACAATTTCAGAGCTCGTCTGCTTATCTGTAAGAATGTATGTTTTCACCCTTGCCCTCTCATCTGAGATGAATGAAGAATAGATTTAAAAAATTCATATCTACTTAGCATGCTAATTTAGGCAAAAGTTTTCTGGGCTTTACTTTTTTAATAGATAATAGCTAACTCAACTGTTTAGATAGTACCTGTATTTTTATGGATAAATACTCTAGTTAAATGAAAAACCACCAAGTGATATTTAGACTTTGGCTGGGCTAGTCCTTGTTCAGCAATGTAACCATCAGTGGTGTTGATTTCAATTTTAACTGCTCTAAAGGGATTTGCAATTCCAGAAAAACAAACTTCAGATGCATGGTACAATCTGTACTTGCGATATATGCAAAGAGAAGGGTTTTTTTCTCCAGTTTCTGGTTAGAGATAAGAGCTTTAAGGCTGAGGTTACTCATAACGTTCTCTTTTTAGTATATTGGCATGGTCAATAGGCTATGTTTCTCAGTGGCGTAAAATTTGATCTGTATCTGTGACAGTTGACAAAGACTGTGTGTGCCCAGCTGCTTTTTGACATGAGCTTACACTTTTCTTCCTAGGTTTAATTTTATCAGAACTGTCTATTTTGCCAATCCAAGATGAACATCTACCTTGATATTCAAATCTTTCTGTGTCTTTTTAAAACAACATTAATATTAACCCCCCAGATGCAGTAGTTAATTTTTCAATGTTAAAACTGCTCTTTACTTTTAAGCTTTGCTCAAGATTGCAATTTAATTCACACTGACTTTGTATCTTCAGATTGAAGTGGAGCACTCTTACTTTAGCCTGTATCTTTTCCAAGGAGGGGCGAGTGAATAATGACAAACCTGAGATCATTAATACGCTCTTTAAAAAGAGACAGAACTTCATAAAGGCAGCACAATAATTCATTTGAAGTAATGACGAAGGGCATACAGCACTGCCTTGCAGTTAAAGAAGGTTTGATACCTCATGTCTGTCTTAGATTATCTATAGATTTTCTAGAGTTTAAACTTGATATTCAAATCTTTCTGTGTCTTTTTAAAACAACATTAATATTAACCCCCCAGATGCAGTAGTTAATTTTTCAATGTTAAAACTGCTCTTTACTTTTAAGCTTTGCTCAAGATTGCAATTTAATTCACACTGACTTTGTATCTTCAGATTGAAGTGGAGCACTCTTACTTTAGCCTGTATCTTTTCCAAGGAGGGGCGAGTGAATAATGACAAACCTGAGATCATTAATACGCTCTTTAAAAAGAGACAGAACTTCATAAAGGCAGCACAATAATTCATTTGAAGTAATGACGAAGGGCATACAGCACTGCCTTGCAGTTAAAGAAGGTTTGATACCTCATGTCTGTCTTAGATTATCTATAGATTTTCTCAGAGTTTAAAAAACATTATCATGAGGAAAGATGGGTCTGAATAGGCATGAATAATTGATGCTAAAATGAAAAGATCTCCAGCTATCAGAGCACTGTGGTTTTGGCATAGTCTTTAGTAGGAGCTGCAGAAACAAATACCTTAACTGGTTTTAAGCTGGAACAATACTATGGATATAGTGACTCACAAGAAACCTTCTGCTCCTGTGAAAATTCCTCCTTGTGATGTTAGAAGTATTTCCTGTCCCCGCAGCACAATATTAAAATACGTTCCAAAAACACAATAGAAGAGCAAGTACTTTGCCCATGCACGTATTATGAAGGGAGCCAAATGGTGGAAATACATCTGTCTTATTAGCTCTGCAATATCTGGAAAGATAAAACTTAAGGCCTTGAAATCAAGATGATCCCATATTAGTTAGGTTAGAACTACTAGATTTATAAAGGGATGGTGATTTTGAAAGTGGACTGTAGCAGACGCTGTTTATAGTATTGTTGTGGACCAGTCTAAAGCCACAAATGTAGGTGAATATCCTGCTGCATTTCACCATGCCAGAACTGTCAGGGTACAATTCTGCCTGTTTCCTTACCCACCACTAAGTCCTTTTCTTTCACGACTCGATGAGACAAGAGCCCCAGAACAGATAATGTTAAACCTGCAAAAAAGAACAAAGAGCAACTGCAGTGACAAACCTTTAGCTTAATTGGTTTGGAAACTGATAATGGGTATCATGTCAAAAGAGATGTCAGTACTACATCTTAACAAGGAGATAGCTACTGCAGCATAAATGTAATCAGAGATGGAACTAAATTATGTTGTACAATTTCAGACATACAGTAGTAACTCAGTTGTGTAGCACTTGCACTCTGTGCACTGGTTTAGTTCCTTCAACAGTTAAACTGTCAGCTTGGGTTTTGTGTGACTGGTGGTAATGCTGAGCTTTTAAAAGTATATTTTATAATCTAAGATGGAATATTTCAAAGTCACATTTAGCAGCATTGCAACAATGGTGGGTATTTGACTGGTCAGTTTTTAGACCACACCTCCCACTTTTTTTTTCTGAAGAACAGAGGCTGGTTTAGTTCCTTCAACAGTTAAACTGTCAGCTTGGGTTTTGTGTGACTGGTGGTAATGCTGAGCTTTTAAAAGTATATTTTATAATCTAAGATGGAATATTTCAAAGTCACATTTAGCAGCATTGCAACAATGGTGGGTATTTGACTGGTCAGTTTTTAGACCACACCTCCCACTTTTTTTTTCTGAAGAACAGAGGCTGATCTGATATAGGATTTTAATTACTAATTACTGGTTGGGGATGCACATCTTAATGTACTTTCTAGTTGTGGATGCACATCTTAATGTACGCTTCTGTGGAGATGCATGTGCTCTGAACGATCTCCGAAGAGACTAAAAATTTTACGTTATGCCTGTATCACAGATAAGTGCCAGCTTTCCCCAGTTAAAAAAAAAAAGGAGACTTGATATGACAATGAATAAATCATCTAACTACCTTTTCCAGGTAAGAAGAAAACAGTTAAATAAAACTTGAGCTTCCTGTTCTGTGTTTTGTTCAGTCTTGCAAGCTAGTGGCTATTCAGAAAGACTGTGTGACCTGAGCCCAGTATTGCTGGTTTCTTTGCAATGCAAACCTAGCATGGCTCGGCAACGATATAGTTCAGACTCGGTCAGCGAATGCTGAAGGGCTGGAGTCTTCAGCCAAATGCCAGGCAGTCTGCAAAGCATTTCTTTTGTAATGATGCTGTTTTATTGGAAAAATAGAATACATAAACCTCCTTTTAACTGAGAAGGGGAAAAAAATGATCATTTACAAAAGGTAAAACTTGAGGTTAGTTTAACAAAGCTGTTAGACTCGGAAATGCATAGGGAACAAATTCCAGTGGAAAAGCCATATCCATGCAAATGTATGCCAAAAGTGATCAGATTAATGCCAGCCAATCCTCTTAAACTCATATCCCTTTAAAATGCACAGAGGAATTCTTGGATTATGAATTAATGCCACTGTTAATTCTTCATTGGAGCACAGTGTTGCACTTAATCAGGCACTCAAAAACAAAACAGCTCCTAAGAAGACCTAAAAATAGCTGAGCTGAATATCTATCAATTATGGAACTTTAATTAGAGTAAGCAACCTGCTGTGGGAAATGGGTTTACAGAAAGTGAGGCTTCCCTTCAGAAAGGTGATCTCTAGTCTGTCTCCTGTGATGGAGGAGGCAGGTCAGTCTGTGTGAGCCTAACCCTTCACAGGCTCTCTTGGGGCTCGAGTTCTTCTTGGCCTCCGGAGCTTGGAAGACAAAGCTTTATTCTTCAAGGCCATTCAGCAGTCGTGTAGCTGCTGCTGCCCAGATCTGCATCTTATTACTTCACACACTTTGATTTTGCTAGTTGGCATTCAGTTTGCTCTGTGCCTGCATGTGTGCTGGTTTGCTGGAGGAAGTGTGCACCATCCTGTGCGTTTCTGTAGCATAAACCAAATTCTGGAAATCCGCATCTCTGGAAAGAGATTAGTACCCGCAACTATTTGTTGTGCCCAATTTAAGTCCAGTAATTCTGTCACCAGATCACAAAGCCATTTCAAAGGGAGACGAATATTGGACTTTCATTTTACATGTACAGCATTTCACTTCCATTTCTTACGTGTTTGCTAAACCTGAGTGAGAAATTAACCCGAGTTAATCACATGAAGGGGCATGTATGCCTTGGCTCTCTGGTCTTCAGTCAGGTGAATTATTTTTGCAAATAACTTGCCTTGTATTGCAAAATACTTTTTCTCCTTGTTTGCCTTCTAAGTTTTTGTAATTTTTCCACCCCAGCCCATTCTTCCCTCCCCGTTCCCTGCTCCCCACTCGATCATTTTTGGTTGTGCGAGTTCTAGAAATGCAAGTCCTTGGTAACTTACTCAGCTTTAGCGGTACTATTGTTTTCACCAGACTACCATGATCACCCCATCAGGTCATGAAGAGTTGTAGGTCAGTGAGTTCAAAGGAGACAACTTGCTTTGGGGAGGCTGACATTACTACTATTGGTTCTGTATTCTGGCCTGCTGCTGATTTTTTGCTTCCCTCTGTATGTTGCATTGCAAAGTCGGATCATTTGTGGAGCTTCCCTCTGTATGTTGCATTGCAAAGTCGATCATTTGTGGAGCTAACTGAGCAGTTCAGATACTTGGGAGCTGGGGAATGTGCAGATAGTTGAGGTGAGCAAGCCTCCTTACCTGCCACAAGCTGTGCTCTCCTCTGCTGTCCATCAGAGCTCTTGCTAAATTCTAGATGTGTATTGCCCTTGCTTTTAGTAGTCATCTTCCTGCTTGAGATAATGTGGTATGGTGCTGCAGGATTAGTGAACCAGACTTTAAACTGAAATCTGGAATGATACCTCTAATGAAAATAGACTTTAAATTTCAGGCAAATAAGCGGCTCTGGATGTAGGTAGGTTCATATTGCCTCTTCAATTCTTCACATCCTCAGGTGTGTGTTGCACGAGAAGTAGCGTAGCTCTTTAATGTGTCCAAAATGCTTACTGTTGAGTCAATAGTTGGATTCTTCCAGTAGCAGCATGCGGATGATTAACTTCCTCATTGTAAAGGCAAAATTAGTTTCTAAACTTTTGAGTAACCACTGATTTTTATCAGCCTATCTGAATCGTATATGGAGAGTATACAGTTCTTTTCCATAAAACTGATTAAAGATCAGATATCTACCACATGATACTCTCCACACCAAGTACTGTGAGGTCATTAGCTGTAAGGCATATGAAACACCCTGTAGTATATCTGACAGCTCTTTTCGAGATACAGAGCTTCTGTTACACTATTCCCTGACTGGTGGGCACTGCAGGTTAGCTAGAGACTTAGCTTACCATTGAGAGCAAACCTGAGTTAAAATCCCGTTCTGCATGTCAACCTCCTGGCGGTGCCATCACTTGACAGCGCCCTGGTAAGGACGGCATGAGGGTGAGGGTAGTTGTCCCTGAGCTGAGAGTCGTCTTCAGGGTAATGGAAGATGTGGTTGGTTGTGGTGCACCTTTGTGTCTGGAGCAGTAGCTCAGACACTCCTCGTGGAATAACTGCCTTTTTTTTTTTTTCTGCAGAATAGCAAACCTGAAAATACAACTGGCTAAGCTTGACAGTGAGGCCTGGCCTGGTGTGCTAGACTCTGAGCGGGATCGTCTGATGTTAATTAATGAGAAGGAGGAGCTCTTAAAAGAAATGCGATTTATTAGCCCCAGGAAATGGACTCGAGGGGAGGTGGAGAGACTGGAGACGGAGAGAAGGCGCCTAGAGGAAGACCTTCAGGCTGCTAGAGACACTCAGAGCAAAGCTCTAACTGAGAGGTGGGTTACTGGGCGTAGGACAGAGCTTGCCTTGTTGGACGAGAGGTAATTGGAAACAAGCAGCAACATACCCTGGCTGAATGCTGATAGCAGCGTGCCCTCAGATTTCCAGGAGACCATTTCTACTTACAAGGTTTCTGAAATCATCTCCCAAAAGAAACCGCCCGCAAGTCTTACTCCCGAAGTGGGGAAAGGTTGTTGTTCCTACAAATGGAGTCTTACTCCCGAAGTGGGGAAAGGTTGTTCCTACAAATGGGTCCTGTATGAGAATGTAAGAAATGCTCAAAATAGCCCAGTATAATGTTTGTGTACTATAATGTTTCTGTGTGCAGCCAGCTCCTCGCAGCGGCTTCTACAGTTGCTGTGCAGTCTGGAGCTTGGTAAATGTCAAACAGATGGAATTTTAAATTTTAAGAATTTGTTGTTTGTTCTGAGCATCCTTGTATGCAATTCCTGTAGGAACTGGTATTTGACAGGGCTGTGGGAGTTGCATGGAATATCCTGTGAATCTGAACTAGCTGAAAAAAATGCCAGCTATCCTCCCTAATTTTACTTGTGTTGCAGGGGGAGATCTCATGGGGATGTACAATGAGGATGAATGGTGTTCATCCTAGGCAATCCTAGGCATTGCCTACAAGCGCTTTACAATCTGGATGTATTAATGTGGGTGGCTATGGTAATGTTACTTTTAGCTGCAGTCTCTTGAATATATATGGAATAGGTGTGTTGCATTCACTCTCTGTGGCTCTATATTTTCATTTCTTCTACATGCTCAGTGTCCAGACTACACCAATTTTCTACATAGTCTTTTGATGGTTTTATCATGCTGGAAAAATGTAGGCATTTCAGATGTTTCAGCTGCAGGACTTTTACCAGCCTGAAACATCTGTGGTTTGACAAATGTTTCTGGTCTTGCTGTAGGACAAACACTTCCATTTGTTATTTTTAGGAATATGGTCCAGTTCTAGTGTGCCAAAGAAACAGTATGTTTCTGGAGAAGGATTTCTTGTCCAGAGGCCTGTTAAGTTAGAGAATGAGCACCCAAGTGCATGTGTTTGTGTCTTGAACCAATTCAGGTGTGAAATAAAACTGAGATGTTGCTAAAGTCCGTAATTCATGTAAAGTTGTAATGCGATGGTTAATAACTAAATCATGTAAACCTTAGTCATCCGTGGGCCTTACTGAAAGCAAATGAAAGCATTTACACCTTTATTAGCACAGTAAGTATAAGAACGCAATGGTGTATAGCAAGCAAAATCTGCCAGACTTGTTTTGAGGCCTGATCCTAGAAACATTAACTTTTATAGTACTAGCTGTAATTATTTTCCCTGTTGTGAATGTTTGCAGGATTGAATTCTGCAGAGTATTGGAACTTGATAAACACCTATGCATCTTGACCAAATTCTGTCCCACGTTATACTGTGTATTCTTACTAACTTTTGTAGGATTTCATAGAAAAAACAGAATTTTCCTGTACTCCTCATTTTAAATAGTAAATGCTGCTTTAGCTCATCTTTTTCTTCTATCTTCTCTTAGATTGAAGTTGAATAGCAAAAGAAATCAGCTAGTCCGAGAACTGGAAGAAACAACGCGATTAGTTGCAATGTTGCACACTCAGCTGAAAAGGTATGTAACCTTTTACGGAAGTTATAGGTCCTTTAACTGCACATGGTGTAACTGCCTTTCTCTGCTAACAATTTCATCTCCGAACAGAGAGGTCTAAAAGGCCTTTCAGTTACAGTCGTAACCTAAGACCCCTGTGTAGTCAGTGGAAAGCGAAGTCTTGAGGATTATATGTCCCACTCAGTTTAGATGGGTGCTTTAGAATGGGATAAATAACCTTGTGGTGGTGCCTCTGTCTGACTGACAACAGAAGGAGTTTCTGCAATCCCTTCTATTTTGGACATGTAACATTAAAGTGACTAAGGATAGTTGAGCTTTTTTTACTAATGTTTGAATTACTGAAGTATTATATTAATAAATATGTTAAGGACAGCTTAACAATTCACACAGCAAGTGAAGTGAATCAGTAATGCAACTGCTGTTAATGTATGAGTGTCGTGATACTTCTATAAATTAAATTAATTCCAAGTGTGCTGTTGCTTGCAATGTAGGCAATGTATTGAGATATCGCTGAATCTGCTGTGGTTCATGTGGTATATAGAAATGTTTCTGCAGTTGTAATGTGGGCTGGTTGTTCAGGCTGTAGTTTTGGAAGAGCATAGGATTACTCTTTCCAGACAAATGCGTGACTGCAGGCAGTAAGGCCAAATCATCATTAGCTAAAACTATGGTTTTATTTTTTTGATTAGGAAGAGAGTTTGGTGGGGGTTTTGTTTGGTTGAGGTTTTTCCTATCAGTGTGTACTGAATTTACTCTGTTTGTAGCTTCTGCTCCACTTGGATTCTGTTTCATGTTGTGAAGATGACACCGAAAAGACTGGAAAAATCATAGTGCGAGACTGACATGTATATAAGCCACCATGGAGAATAGCTATCTGTGATGCTCTTATGCAGTGGAAATGCGTCATATTTTCACTTCATCTAGCTGATTAGGGATCTTTTGAGGTGACCAAGAAGCATGTGAAACTAATTTCTTCCTAACTATGTGCCCAGTGTTCTTGGCATGCTCCTTCATAAGAATAAGCATTTGTTATTAACCCCATAATGCAAAATGTCTGGCATTCAAAGGTATGCACCAAATGAAGTTGAGCCCCCTTTTGATAGTGAAATACACTGACAAGCTGTAAATTTATTAGTCCTCGCCAGATCTATATATACTGCCAAAATGTAAAAACATTTATCATGTTTCAGTTATGTTTCACCCAAAAGCTTTCTTGAAGAAACATGATGCAGTGCACATCTGTCATACAAATGCAGAAGACATTTTGTGCCAAAATTATACTAAATTCTGCATACTTGCCTTTTTCGCATAAGGTCATGGGCATAATTGTATGAATACAGCTTCTAGCTTTTACCCCATAAATAATAAATAAGGAATTATTAGGCTTATTAACATCCTCACTGTTTTTCAGTGGGGCAACTTAAGCCACTTACACATATGCAGACGTTTTTCAATAGCTAATCCATATCTGAAGTGAGGGTTAAAGGTCTTTAAATAGTCAGTAATGAGCAAGGTATTTAATGTCTGGAGCAGGAGTGTTTGGTTTAAATGGAATTTCTAGGGATTGTATATGTTGTAGTCGGTACTGCAGGATTTGTTGGGTCTTCTGAGCAGAAAAGTGTGCTGTGGTGTCTGGGCTTTCTCATTTGAACAGACTTCTATTCAGCACCTGCTTAAAATTAATTTTGCTGTCATTTATCTTCTGAAACTAGATTTCTAGGGATAAATAACTTGTGTGAACTGATTTCACAGCCCAGCCCCAACTCTTTCCCTTCCTCTCCTGGCCCTGGATTTCATGTAGCAGTCTTTCACGTAGGTAAATCCTGCCAGTTTTCTGGTAACTGCTGGCTGTTGTGATCTCTGAGGGCCAGCTCCAGGCCCTCAGGCAGCTGTGGTATTGCCTTTTGGCTGGGGGTCCAAGACTGAGGCAAATGGAAGAAAATTTCCATACGGACAGTTGGTTGCAATAACTTAATCTTCTTGCATGGGCCTTGTTGGTTTTTTGTGGTCTGCTTTGGAGATTAACAGGAACTATAGATTTTTTTTCCCAGGCAGATGCGGGAGGAGAATGTTGTTGCTAATTTTAATTAATTTGAAACAATTCATTAGAGTTGTTTTGGCTAAACAAGGACTCTTATGAGGCTGATATGGTGAGTAGAAAAATGTGTATGAACTACATTATTTTTACTGAAAATTGACCCAACTTTTCTGCTGGGTAGACTGGTTCAGGATCGTTGTGGGGACTAATGCATATGGCCTAACCTAACAAAGCAAAAGCCCACTGTACCACGTGGGCTTAGAGATTTGGTGACATTGCAGTGTTTTCCTGAGAAATCAGGAGATACGGTATAATGGTTTTCTGACTTGTTTCCTTCAGTCTCTCCACCAGCATGCTTTCCCTCTCCTCGAGCAGCAGCCCTGGTTCTCTTGCATCTAGCAGAGGATCTCTTGCCACCTCCAGCCAGGACTCATCCACCTCAGCCAGTTTCACTGATCTCTACTACGAGCACCTAGAGCAGTTGGAGCAGTTGGACTCGGACTATCAAAACAAGCTTGACTTGCTCTTAGAAGGAGCCACTGGATTTAGACCGTCAGGCTGTATCACCACTATTCATGAAAACGAAGTAGCAAAAACACACAAAGCAGACACCACCAGTCGCATACAGGCTCTGAGATCATTGTCTGGTACTCCAAAATCCATGACATCGCTATCTCCAAGGTCATCTCTCTCTTCTCCATCTCCACCTTGCTCTCCACTGGTGATAGACCCACTCCTAACTGGTGATGCCTTTTCAAGCCATATGGATTTTGACGATGCAGAGATAAGTACAAATCTCTCAGAACTCACCCTTAACACTGGGAGTGGCAACTGTAGGCTGGAAGAGCCTAGAGCAGGAGATAAACATCTAGGTCAAGGTATGGTAACAAACTATTTGCATACACATGCATGCATCTATTTTTAATGTAGTTTATAAAGCATTGGGAAGCAAGTATTTAAAAAACTGTCAGTCATCTTGATACCTTTGTGTTGAAAAGTGTATTCAACTGTGTGTTCTACCTTGCTTGGGAGAAAGCGTTGTTGTTGTTTTCTCTACCTTGCTTGGGAGAAAGCGTTGTTGTTTTAATTTGTACACAAAAAATACTGCTGATCTGATGAGTCTTGCAGAAGGCTCTATCTAGGTGTGTTTTTAGTGTACTTGTATGCATGTGTACACAAATTACAGGGATTTCATGTGCAAATATAAGTGGTTGTGGTGGGATGCTTCATTTAATTTGGTACTTAACTATTCAGAATGTCATCTAGTGTTTTGGGTCTGAAATTGGGAGGCATGTAATGCCATATTGACACAAACTTTTTGGCCAAGCTTTTGAGGAAGACTGGAAAAAACACATTTAGCTTAATAGTTAACAAATTATAATAAAAATCCTTCCCTGCCACCTCAGCATACACAACATCTTGCTCTGGTTCCCAGTAAATCAGTGGCAAAGAATTTATTAACTTCAGCTGAGCAGACATGTCAAGGCTGTACTTGAATTTCTGCTGCTTTGAGGAGGATGGTCTCTTAGCAACAAAAATGTGTTTAGATGGTGAGCGTGATAAAATAAGACACTTAGATAGTGGATGTTCTCATACATGCATATGGCTTATTGGTGGGTGGGAAGGGTTCATCCCTTTTCAGAATGATGGCCCTGCTGAAGCGGATGGAAAGCAGTAGGCAGCAGTCAGGGCACTCGTGCTAGGGCCTGTCTGAAGCCCTTGCGACTGTAGTTGGGTTAAATCCAAAGGAGATGAGTGAAATGAGATTTGTAACTGCAGTGAAGAAGAGCTTTGAAGGCAATATAAACTTGCCAGCTGTAGCCGTATGAACCAGCAGTGCAGTTTGTTTTTCACAGGATTATAAAACAGCCTATGTGAATAAAGGGAACTAGCACCATGTTATCACTGCCTTCTGCATTAGGAAGGCTGATACTATTTAAAATACAAAAAAGACATGAGTGCAGTTCTTCCCCTTTGAGCTACCATTTTCCTACAAGCAAAAGGTATTATGCATTTGAGTAGGAAACAGTAATTATTCTTATTAGAACTGGGCGCTGATTAGTTTTAACCTTTTTAGTTCTTCAAGATTTGTCAAGGCTCAGGTGTTAAGCAGATTAAGTGATTATTACTGTTAGCCAGTCAGCAGACAAAATAATCGCCATAAGTAGTTTATTTCAGGGCAATAATGAGATGAGATTTTATTCCTCAGGCATTTTGTGGGGGGGTTCAGTGTAACACCCGAAATGTGGTGGCTGGATCTGGGGTGGTCAGTACTCGGCCTCATGGGCAAAGCATGCTCACGTGTTCCTGTAAGTAGAGCTGAATAGTATATATCTGAGGGATTTGCTTTTTGTTTCTGTTAGATGTCCCTGCTACCTTTGAGGCTGAACTAAGGCTGCTTCTCTTACCTGAGCGATACCTGAGCGATGTAGGTGAAACTAATAGCAAGCCCTGGAATCTGGCAGAGTCTGGCATTCTCTGAGGAAATGGCGCGGATGTGAGGACAGTGCATGACATGGTTCTTCAAGGCCTCGTCATGGTGTGTCCAGGAGAGCCCATGGAAGGGGAAATGGCAGGAAGTGAAGAGCAAACTTCATATTCCTGATATGAGTGGGGAAAAAAGGTGAAAAAACATAGGAAGTGCTATCTGCCTGCTTGAAAATATAGAAGGGAGTTGAGTAATTTCTGAACTCTTCCATAAACTTTTTTTAGTGATACCTCTTTAGAGACTTAAAACAGAAAATCCAAATTTTGTGTTAGTCACATGAAAAAGTTACAGGTTCAGTCTGTGTGTAAAACTTGCAGGGCTGAGCTTCCAAGTCCTTTGCAAAAAAAGTAAGGAAAAGGATGGCTGCACGATGAATCCTTGTCAGGGAACCCGTTCATCTTTATTCGGGTTTACGCTTTAGCATTCTGTTGTACAAACAGATACCCACTTCGTTGCTGGGTTTTGTGCACCCTCTGTATTCACCTCCCTTGGCCACACGGTGCTCGGGTGAAGTGGTCAAAAATGAAGACTTTCTGGGTTGAAATGAGTAAATGGCATTGGCAATTGAGGGAGACAGAGGTTGAGCCTGCTGGAGTCTTACCTGCGGTGTCCTTCCTGGTAAGGAAGCCTCATGCGGAGGGATTCCCGGAGTGGCGTTTCTGGGAGCGGTGCGTAAAACTCAAACAACTTGATCTAGAAAGCCAGCCAGTGGGGAAGAAATTATTTTCATATTAAAACCATGGAATGGGGGGGCTACAAAGCAGCACTGAGGAAAGAAGAGACATAGTTCTGACCCTGCCCGCATACCTCCAGCATAGGCCAGGGCAAGCGGAGTGCAGCAGGGGCCAGGCCCTTGCACACAGCAGGAGGGAGGATGGATTAAACTGTGAATGCCAGTATTAAATGGATCCATTTGTTTCAGTTAATGACTGATATATTGTGTTACAGATGCTAACTTTTATTTATGTGGTTTGGCCTGTGGGGAAAAGGTCTGGACATTTTTTTATGTCCAACAGTTCCATGGGAATACCAAGATGAAAAATACCATTCAGTGGTGGTGTCAAAAAATACATGGATAAATGGGCCCAGATTGCACATGTGCACTCAATATATTGGTTTTACCTGTAGCACCCTCTACTGTTGATTGTAGAACAAGTCCTTATATTATTCCATAAGCCTATGTTGAGCTTGCCACTTTTTGCAAGGTCTGGACATTTTTTTATGTCCAACAGTTCCATGGGAATACCAAGATGAAAAATACCATTCAGTGGTGGTGTCAAAAAATACATGGATAAATGGGCCCAGATTGCACATGTGCACTCAATATATTGGTTTTACCTGTAGCACCCTCTACTGTTGATTGTAGAACAAGTCCTTATATTATTCCATAAGCCTATGTTGAGCTTGCACACTTTTTGCAGCAATGTTTTTTTTTTTAAAATGCATGTTTAATTCTTTAAGTGGCTTTGAGTCTGTGCAAAAAAAAAAAAACCCCGCAACCCACTTTGTAATAAAGAAAATACGGCATGGAAACCATATATTGGTTTGGGGGCATGTGCTTTCCTAAGGCTATGGGAGAGAGGGACCACTTTAGAAAGATGAAAGCCCCTTGGAAGGGGAGTGTGTTGCCACATGTCTGCTATGGGGTTACAGCTGCTCCCACTGTGACAATGTGGCACCTCTTTGTCCTTGGAGCAGGTGCCCCAAAGCCCTGCCAGAGAGGGAGAGCCAAGAGCTGGGTAGGTCCCAGCCCTTGTTAGCCACCTTGGCAGACAGAGCTCTCCAGACTCTCAGCTGAAGCATATATCTGCAGAAATGTGATGGTTCAAGTGAAAAGATGCAGAATTTACAGAAGTTTCCAGGGCATATATTTTCCTGTGTTGTAGCACAAGAAAGTGAGATAACACCTCTGTGCAAAACTCCTTGCTTCAACTTCCCCAGTTTCTCTTCCCTATCTCCTTCTCCCTGCATTCCTGTGTGTGGCTGCTGTTTTGAATCCTATAATCTCTCTTTCTCTCCATGTTTAGCCAGTTAACCTGGTCTTTCTAGACCCATCTTCTGACCTCTGTACGTCAAACTTTTGGGTTCAGGGGTAGGCGGGTGTATTTTTTTGCTGTTTCCCCTTCTTGAAGCTAAACTTTTGATATAAGCTCTCCAGGTGGGATATACCCCTCGGCATAATCCGTACTTGGCCAGAGCTTGGTCAGTAGCGTTTGCCTTGCTGCTGCTCTCTGGGTAGCTAGGACCAGAAGGCCTACTGCCTGCTTAAGGGTGAGTTGCAGTAGAAGCTGTTTTATTGGTTCATATTTATAACTTCACTGGAATTCACAAGTTCTGCTTCTTCTGCATGTTGCTCATCTTGTCATGGGTACCTCCCTGCCCTTCAGGTGCTTTGAAAGCCTCTCCTCGCGTTGTCTGCGAGGACCTGCACCCATGGAGGTGGCAGGGGTATCCAGTTGTAATGCACTCAGTACAACCAGCGTGTAACCTCAGCCTGTGGGTACGCTACTGCAGGACCCAAGTATTAAATGGGCATTGACTGTGCAATGAAGCCCTACTCTCACCTCCACCACATAGGCTGTTCCTCTGGGCTTTTTGTTCTCCAGGGCAGTCGGGCATGTTCCTGAAGCACTAACTTGACGGTGGCTGTTGAGCACAGCCTGCCCTACCTGTGTTCTCTGTCTTCAGAAATGTGCTGTTGCTTAACAATACTTGGGTGGGGAAAAAATGCAATTCAAGGGGAAGATAAGAAAAAAGCTGCTCCTGATCCAGACAGTTTGTTTTCATTAACACCTGTTTTTGATTTTCCTCTGTGCTTTTCTGATAGGTATAAATACAGCTGGAGGGACGGCACTGAAGGTGGCGTGTGTGTCAGCTGCAGTGTCTGATGAATCTGTTGCTGGAGATAGCGGGGTATATGAGGCGTCTGTACAAAGGTAGACATCAGATCTCTCTCTAGAAAGAAGCCAATGACTCAGCTTTGCACACAGGAGTCAGCTGGAATAATGCTGGTTATGATCTTTTTTGTAATTTGGTGGCTAAAGTTCTCAATCTCAGATTTCTTAATACTTCTGAAAAAACTAGGAGCAGGCTGAATTTGATTATCAAAATGACCCATGCTTCCCATAATAGAAGTAGCTGAAAGCAAGCTCACAGAGAACTGTTTGAACAGCTGGTCTGTTTGTGAAGGTGCTGGTAAGCTGTGACTGCTGCCTTGACGGGGGTAGCGGAGCCATCTGGCAGGTGTAAAGTTCCCCTCCTGTCAGTCAGCCTGGTGTCAGTGACAGCCCTCAGTCAGTGTGAGAGGACTTTGGGATGTTTAAGGAAGATAGCAGAAGCACCTTGAACTGCCTCATGGATGTGTACGTGCTGCGATGCAGTTCCCGAGTGCTTGGATCCAGTATGTGATTTCTGCAGGACTTTTCCCCCTAAGTGCATAGCTTATAGCCAGAGCTGGGCATCGCTGCTCTTGCTGGGTTTCTGGACCTCCCTTACTGCTTGCTAAAGCTATCTGGGGTAGCTTGACAAAAAGTTCTCTGGAAGGTACTGATCTTATTGATACCTGGTTTGGCTGCATCTAACATGGATTTTCTCACTATTTTATTGGCATTGAGAAGAATTATGGGGTCATGTGTTGCAAGACACAACTGTAGAGGTGAAAAACTGCTCATCTCGTATCCCCCTGTTCATTCATTATCTTCATTAATTCTCTAGATAAGTGAGTAATTTTTTGTTTACAGCACAATTCACCTTACAGAAGCATTGCACATTCTTGTCAAAGCAGACCTCACGGGTGCAAGCCAGGCAGTCAGACAGTTGGGTGTCTTAGGGCCCTGTGTCCCCTCAACAGGACAGGGAGCTCTGCGGACAGGGGAGGAGGGATAACATGTGACAATTACAGAAGGCATCCCATGCACACTCGCGTGCCTGATGTTACTTAATGTTCTTTGGGTTGTTGACTTACCAACCTTTGTAAGGACTACAGTATCATTTTGATGCCTATAATAAATGGTGAGGGTAGGATGAGCAATGCATTTGTCCTCTGTAGCTGAAATGTAATGAAATACAAGAGAGTGCTAAGTAATATGGAAAATACTTTGAAGAGAAGAATGCTAATCCTGTTTTAATGTGCTGCAGTATAGCCTCTGAGTCAATTAGACAATGAATGTAGCTTTGGGGACTTTCAGTGCATAAAACTTTGGAGGAGGAGTACATTGGGAGGAAAATGATGCAGGTAGCTGTTTCAAGGAAGACCAGTCAGTGTACTCTGTCACTTTTAATGTGCTTAGGGAAGTTTGATTTCTTAAAGAAACAAAGGAATGACTTAAATCTAATCAAATTTGAGAATTTTTGCTGTCATGGTGCAGGACAGGATTGCAGTTGTTAAGTCTTATTTCTGTTGCTGGGCAGTCAGCTGTCTTTACTAAAATCCAGTCAAAGGAACCCTGTAAAAATCCCCCACTGCCTTGTTTTTGTACAGTCTTTTGTGTGGCTTTTTTTGGCAGTGAAGGGGAAGGCATATGACTTTCTGCTGATAAGCACTGTAATACATACCTCTAAGGATGATTGCACTTACTTCTTAAATGGGCTTTCTTTTAGCTGCTAATTTTACAAAATCCATATACCCAACCCCTGAATGGAAGGGAAAAGATCTTGTATCACCTAAATGCTAGCACTTCAATAGGAGGGAAATCAAGTCCTTAATTGTCTTTGATTTCTTGCAGACCATGTGTGTCAGAAGTGATGGTGTTTGACAGTGATGATACAGAAGCAGTTGGGACAGCTAAAGTGCAAATTGCAATGAGGTAAGCACTACACATTTTTACTGGATTTTCCTTCAAATGGAAAGAATGATATATGGGATTTAAAAGATAGTGCTTTCTGTTTTCTTATCCTGTTGGAAAGAATGATATATGGGATTTAAAAGAGTGCTTTTTGTTTTCTTATCCTGTCCTATTAGTATTAACTAACTAATGCCCTCTTTGTAGTGTAATTGAGAATTACACTCGACTCTAGGAGGTCCTTGGCCCAGTTATCCTCTTTCATGTCAGTGGAAATCAACTGGTGATAGTGTGGTATGAGGGTGCAAACTAGCAATGGGAGCACTGACAGTGCTGGGCTGGAGAAAGCCTTCTGCTGGCTTGCAGTCTCCTTTGCCGTGCAGCTTGTGGGGGAAAAACTGCTGAGAGTAAATGGCAATCGTAATCATTGACCAAACCTTAATCCCACAAGTAGTGGGTAAGGCATGGGAAGGTAGGCACAGAGGCATCTTCCTTAAATGACTTAGTGGAAGATTATTTATGATTTGAGGGAAAATAAGTAGCGCAAAACTCTCGTCATGGCCATCAACGGTAAAACAATGGTTACCCATAACATCTTCACTGTTGTACTTCAGGTATTTCTACTTGTAACTTTTTTATATTACAGTCATTATATAAAGCCTTTCAAAAGGTTTTAGTTACAATACAGCAACTTGGCTAGACCCCAGGAAAAGCAATGTGTGTTAGGACAAATCTGTAAATCATTGTGTCTGAATTCCTAAGTTCTCGATGTTCTGGACTGTTCTAAATTCTGGATGTTCTGGTAGCAAAACTTGATGTAATATGAAACTGGTTTTGTTTCAAACTATAGGCAAGCCATGGTCCCATTATAGTGTTGTCCCGTTTGTAAATTCTTCGTTGTTTGTTTGTGTTAATGAAACAAGTGGAATACTTGTTTATGGAGTGCAAGGCAGACTTCTCTGATAATAATGCTTTTTTGTGTCTTTCCAATTCAGATATGATGACAAAAATAAACAATTTGCAATACTGGTCATCCAGCTGAGTAATGTTCCAGCACTGCTGTTACAACAAGATCAAAAAGTGTAAGTGGGTGAAATAAACACACTTGAAGTATTTGTATGAGATTCCGGTGGGAATTAAACAGATGTTGGTTTTTGTTTTTTCACACTCTTAAAAATCTAGCCTTTCTGAAATGCTTCTACACTTTGTTATGTGTAGCAACATTTGTGAACTAATAAACCCACAAATTGAAATAAGATGCAGTTTTTTCCTTAAAGGTCTGTATTTGCTAGGGAAAGACTTGCCTGGAATTAGCACTAGCCAGCAAGGTTCTTAACTGTAGCAGTGCCCAGAGCAACTGCATCGAGTGGAGAGGGGGCGTTTGTTCTCCTACAGAACTCACCCTGGACACCTGCACAGATGCATGTGTGGGGAAATGTACAGCTTCTGCTAGACCCATTCTAGGCACAAGTTTTTAAATTCAGCTGTGTGCTGAATAAGCTGACAAAAATTTGATTTCATTTTTGTGTAGCTGTTTCTACCTACAAAAGGGTTTCTTAGCAGGGTGACAAGTTGCGCAGATGTAAACAACCATGTAAAACATAATCCCATGATGTTCGATTGTAAGTTCAGAAGGATGAAGTCTACGGCAACTCATGCCACTTCATGTCTCTGATGTTGTGATGAGATGTTCTTTTTCTCAGTTGACTGATATTCCAAAGAATAGGATAGGGCAGTAATGTCCACAGTGCTTAGGATGAATTTCACTTACAGATTTATGGAGCTCTTGCAACGGAGGGAACCGCAATGTACGGTAGTACTGATTGCAATGCTTTTTTCAATAGGAACATTCGCGTGGCTGTCCTGCCCTGTTCAGAAAGCACAAGCTGCTTGTTTCGCACAAGACCGGTGGAAGCTTCAGACAATCTTGTGTACAATGAACTATTTTGGGTTTCTATCTCTTACCCAGCTTTACGCCAGAAGACTTTAAGAGTCGATGTTTGCACTGTAGATAAGTCTCACCTTGAAGAATGTTTGGTTAGTATTAATCGCTATTCTAATATCTTTGTGTTTGTTTCCTCTTTTGAGTTAGGCAAAACTTTAAACTCTGAAGTATGGCAATTTCTGTGAAGGTTTTCTTGATAATCCTTAGCTATATGATCTCTCCCAGATAGCGTTCTTTGCAAATAATGATTTTGATCAGGAAAAAAATAATCTAGTAGATAAATGTTTTGTTACGGAACTACTGCTGACTTTGTCAGACTACTAGATTTCCCTTCTCTCATGATTTAATGTGAAACCCTACCTATTTTTCTTCCTTTTGGAAACATTTGTTGTAATGTAATTGAGAATGGACTTCTTACAGGAATTTGGAAGCCGCTGTAGAATATTCAAGATCTCTAAAGGAGTTTTTAAAAACTGCTATTAATCTACACTGTTAAAATCTACATGAGTATAGTTTTTTTGAGTGCTGGTATTGCCATAAGCCAGCCGCCTCCTATTGTTAGAAGAGCTTTTTTGTTGCTCAGTATTACCTGAGCAAGTTGATTTTAATAGAACTATTTCTGGAGTATTGTACTCCAGAACGTGAGTAGGGTGTGTTGAGCTGGGACATAAGCAACCATTAAGTTACAGAAAAGTTGATGTTTTGTCCTGCACGTGTTTTGTAGCATCTCCCTTGGCTGGAGGGGTACGTGTTTTATGGTGCTTCCGCATGTCTTCCTTCACTTGCTTTGCAAAGCACGCTTTGGTTCAGGAAAGCATCTGTTTTCCAAATGGGGTTTTTCTTTTGGCAGCGCGTACAGACCTACAGTACCTGAGCTCCAGGTGGGAGCACGCTAACTTGCAAGAGGTGTGCTCAGCATGCGTTCTGCTGGACTGCGTTGGTGCAATGGAGTACACTCAGATGTGGATTAAATAAATTGCAAATCAGTTTTACTTTGGTTTTGAATATGTCAGGATGTGTACTAAATGTAATGCAGTAAAAAAAATGACAAGGTAGATGAAGGGGAATGGGATATACAAAACTAAAGCAACTCAGTCTGAGACAGTCATTTTTGTCAGCCTTGCAGATTTCTTGAAAGGGAGTCTTCATCTCCTGTTCCTTTCTCTTTTTCTTTGAAGCTCTGGCTGTAATTTATGCTGGCTGCAGTAGCACTGTTCATACTTCTGGATTCTTGTACGCAGGAGCTGTAGTGAAGCACTTGCTACTTGGATTGGAAGTCCTAGATAATGTTAAAAATAATTAAACATAAAGCATTACTAGTGCTGTTGAAATGGGGATAAACAGGGCAATTTTTCATTTTGTCAAACTTGCCGAAGTCAAGTAGTCCTGGATTTTTGCTCTCATTTCTTCTTACTGGCGTGGTAGTGGTTCATTTTAGTATTACACTAAAACTGTGGTTTTGCTCTCAATAGGGTGGAGCACAAATTAGCCTTGCTGAAATATGTAAATCCGGAGAGAAATCAACCCGTTGGTATAACCTCCTTAGTTATAAGTATCTGCAGAAGCAAAACAGGAAAAGTAAACAAGGAAACATTCACTCTGAAGTACCCTGCACTGAAAAAACAGTAAGAACAACTGCTTAAATCAAACAAACCTCTTCTAAACAGCACTAATGAGAGGGTTTATGTGGCTGAAGAACTATTACAGTAGATGAGAAGTGAAGGCTGGTGTGTTTATATTTAGAACTTGAAAATGTTGTTAAGTGCAGCAAAATAATTAACATGCCTATTACAGATATGCCCTTGTCCTGGGCTAAATACTTACTGAAATCTGCTTCTCACAAAGCTGAGGGATGTGGTACGTGGTCTGGTGTGAGTGATGTGTGAGCTCTTGCCTTTCTTCCCACTAGACAGTTCACCTTGCTGCAGTGGACTTGCTGAGCGAGTCAAGATGCAGACTTACCTTTGCACGTGCATGGCATGCAATATGCTCAGCCAGTAGCTGCACACGTGCGTATGCTAGCGTAACTGGGGAGGTGGGCCAGGTGTGCTCACACAGGCTTGACTGAGCAATGTATGTGCAATAGGCCGCTTGAACAACGCGGGTGTAGAGACTACGACTGTCTCCTGCCACCAGAGGAAAGCTGGTTGGGGCTGTTCCGACCAGAATGGCTGGGCGCTTTGCAGTTTGAGAATCGTATTTTCACAAGAAGCCTCTTGGTCTCCTCAGGACTCTGTCTCAGCACTCTTAGAGCAGACAGCTGTTGAACTGGAAGCTGTGGAGAAGAAACTGGAGGAAAGCAGAAGCACTTTAACTAGTGGAGAGAGCTGGTAGGTAGCATCCTACCATCTTAGCGTTGTGGGATGATCAGAGCACTTGGGGATTCAAGTGCAGAGAAAAAAGCAGATGATACAGAGCTGCGGGAAGCTGCTTCTGTCTCTTTCTGTTTTGGTGAAAAAATCCTGTTTCTTCTGTTCTGGAGATTGTGCTTGGGAAATAAGAACAAAGCTGATAAATGTTGAAAATAGTCAAGAGCACTAGGCTAATTTTGTTATTTGTACAATGTTCTATGGACGTCCATGAAAGCTCCACTGTATGGTGCGAGGTTTTGCTTGAATATTAATTTTGGCTGTTGTTTACATGGTTCAGATTCAGATTTTATTAATGAAGCCCAACATTTGAAATAAAAAGCAAGCCTGACCAATGGGTTTGATGGAGAAGCCAGCTGTGAGTTCAAAGGAGCTGAAAAGGATGTTAAAACAATGCTTCAATTTTGTCCAGCATCACTTTTTAAGCTAAGATTAATGGCATCCTGAGAGCTCCACTTAAGATGCACTCACCTTAAGCTCAGACCACATGGCTGAACCCTCAGCTTGCTTCTTTTGAAGCAAGATCAGTATGAAGTTTTTGGCTCTAATGGTTGCCTTCTGGTGCAGCTTCACTCCAGTTTCAATTATTCCCTTATAAGCCTGTGTTCGCATAATCTCAGTGGCTACAGGACCTGCCAGGTACAACTGGCTGCCTTGGGGATGTGTTTCTGTCCAGCAGCTTACAGGAGGTAACTCCTGCTGCAACACCAGAGTATTGTGCGCAACAAGCCGGTTCAATAACAAAGCTGTTCTTAACAGGCAAGACGAAGAGGTTCCTGATCAAGAAGAACAGGACGAGATCAGTGAAAATGAAGCAGAGGAGGAGGAAGAATTCTGTGCTGGAAAATCGCTGTGGGAAACAGAAGAAAGTCTGAATTCCCAGCTGCACGTGGAAATAGCAGTGAAGGTAAAGTCAAGGGCCTTTTGAACAGAAAGACGAGTTAAGCTTCCCATTGCTCAGCTGACTGGGTTGCTGTTGAGCTGGGCAAGGCTACAGCAGTTATTTAAAAGTTCATCGTTGATGTTTAAATGTTTACCTACCTGAAATATTTTTAAATACCTCTACACGATCATTTTGTCCCACAGTTAATACAGCATCGTTTCATGCCTTCTTTTTGCTGCTCGTGAAAACTGTTTTCATTAATGTGACTGTGGCTTTGACCTTGTTTAATTCTGAATGTAGTTGTAGTCTAACAAACATGCGCTGTACACATGCTCTCTGTGCATGTACATACAGCGATTTGGATCTTTGCTGCAGATGCACAAGTAAGGGAATGGTCTTTAAAATCATCTCTCTGTTCTGTGTGAGATTGCCAGGTCACATTGATGTACTGGATCAACAGGCAAAGCTCGTTGGAATCGATTGTGTGGTACAGCGATCAATAGGTGGGGAGCCCTTAGGGAGTGATACAGTTAATGTAGCAGCTACTGAGTTCAAAGAGCGAAGTGTCAGGACACCCTGCATGAAAAGGGCTAAAGAATACCTGGTTTTGAATTTGATGCCTCTGGGACTGAAAGCAGAGATGTATCACAGGTGGCTGTCAGACAGCCTTGTGTATGTGTCGTCGGTAAGATGGCAAGCTGGCATTTACACTGCAGTATCTGTCTTTCAGGTGGATAAAGAGACAAACACAGAGAGCCTTGCACAGTCTTCTACTGTAGTTCGTCCGAAAGACAAAAGAGCAGCAAATCCACCCCAAACTCAGTTTGTCAGAGGTAGCACTATCATCCGCTCAAAAACATTTTCACCAGGACCACAAAGTCAGTATGTGTGTCGGGTAAGGAAAATGCAATCCTCAGGTTATAAATGCTGATTTTCATTAATGAATGCGTGATATCAATGTTCACTTAGTCTGAATTTTTCAGAGAGATCTGACAGTGCTTTCTTCTCCCCCCCTTTGACTTCAGAAGTTGCTCTGTCCTCACCTCCTAGATGGTATCTTTCTTTGGAACTAATACTATTAAGCACAAATTTATAAAATATGTATGTGCACATATATTTGTGGTACGTTCAGCATGTTGAGATGCCCAAACTAACCTGGAAGGGCTGCTCTAAGACAGTGATGAATAAGCTGCATATCCTGCTGCTTTAAGACTGTTCTGTGCTAACTTGAACTGAGTTAGCTGTGTCCACCTGACTTTAGATGAGGTGAATGTGAAAGCTTGATAGAAATGGAAAGGTAAGTACCTGATAATGTCAACAGAAAAAAATAGTGGAAGCTTGAGTCTCCAGTGTGCTTTGTCTGAAGGTAATGAGCAGGCCATGTACTGGGTCAGGATGTCACTTCCACTGCTTTGAAATGTTTGTTCACAATTATTTCCTGGACTGAGGGTCAGCCTAAACTATAACTAACTCGTCTTTTAAATTGAATTGGCAAACAAGCAAGCACTGCCTTTTATCACGCATGACCTGTCCTAAGTGGGCACGCTCTTAATACAGCTGCACCGGATTCGATGTGCAGGTTTTCTGATTCAGAAGCAGGTGCTTCCATAGAAACAAACCTTACTTAATTTGCAGCAGTGGCCTGCGCTTGGATGGCAGAGGTACTGTGTCCCAGCACATGCAGATCCCACATGCCTGTTCCCCCCCCCGCCCCCAACTTTGAGAAGGAACATGAGAAGGGAATTAAACCCTACTTGAGCTGAGCTCTTTTTAAGGGTCTAGAGACGATCACAAAGGAAGGCAGGCTGTATGTGTGTAACATGACAACTCTTAAGTTGAAAAACCCAGGGGGACAGTTTACAGGTAGACCTACCTTTTGCACCACTAGCTTAAAATACAAGTGGATTTTAGAAAAGAGAAATCTCTAAGAAAATAGCCCCATGTTTTACGGATGTTAGAAAAGAGTAATTTTTTTTTATTACATAGAGCTCATTTTTTGAGGCTGTTTAGCCCAGCCTAGTTACTTGCACAGGAGAAGGGCAGTGGGGTAGAGTCCCGTATTATACCCTAACTTAGTGTCTCTCTTTCCATGCAGTCTATTCCCAAAAAAGGACAGAGTTCAAGGCTTGTGGCGGGATCTGGCTGTGCCAAATGGATTGCATGTTGTGTGCTCAGATTGGGGTGGCAGCTGTCCGCTGTAGCCTTTCACAAAACTTCATAGTTCTGCTTACATCACCGCTTATAATCACTTACAGAACCCTCTGATCTTCCTAATAATGTGTGTATGCACTGCTATATTTCTTTCATGAAAAATGTGGTTTTCATTTTCAGCTGAATCGCAGTGATAGTGACAGTTCAACGCTATCCAAAAAGCCCCCCTTCGTTCGAAATGCAATGGAGAGACAAAGTGTCAGAGTGAAACGGGTAAAAACATCACCACTTACGTGTTTTTCTCTAACATAGACACTTGCAAAAACCAGAAAACTGTTTTAAAGGAAGAATTTGCAAACATAAATCAGTTGCCATCTGATTTCACTCACAACCTTTTCTTTGTGTGTGAGAAGTCTCTCAAGGCTACTTCTCTTTGATAGATCAGAATATGACAGGAACGTTTAAGTTGAAACTCATTTAGAACAATCAATTTAGGAAGATGGTTTCTGGTATTTTCCATCTTGTCAGAGCAGAAGTAGCACACACAGTTTTGCTGTGTTTATTGTTGCGAGATTCTTAAGTACTCATAATAAATGTGAGGAGCTGGGGAAGAGGGTGAGGAGAATGATGTCTCAGATGCTCAGGTGACCCTGTTGTAGTGACTCTGTGGCACACAATGAACCCCCGTGCCAGTTGTGATGGCAGTCACTGAAATTTCCCTGGGATACTGATGCTGAGCTCCTAAGGAGATGGTTTTCTTGAGGCAGCTTGTATTTGAAACTAGCAGAAGGCAGCATAATATGTTACTGGAAAAAAACAAACCCAGGTTTTTCTGCTGCATTGTGGATTCATCTAAAGATGAGACATTAAACTTAAGAGCAAGGTGTGCAGGCAAGACTTGTTTGATTTGGAGAAGCTGCCAAGGAAGAAATTTAGTAGAAACACCAAAATCAAAAGGCTTATCTGTAAGACCTGAGTTTGTGCTCCGTCTTGAGATGGATTGGAAAGCAGGATCGATAGAGATGCTTTGTGCTAAGACAAGTTCTGGAAAGATGGGTCTCATGATGTGTTTGGCCCTTCATGGAGGAGTGGTCGGGACAGTTCTCATCACTGCGTTCATACACCCCTTCTTTTCTAGCCTTCAGTCAAGTCCTTCGGTACGGAGCGCCTAATCCGCACTTCGCTAGACCTGGAGCTGGACCTGCAAGCTTCAAAAACCTGGCATGATCGGCTGGTTCAGGAGATCTCAGTGCTGAGAGAACTGAAGGAACAGTTGGAACAAGCTCAAAGTCAGGGTGAAAAAGAGTTGCCGCAGTGGGTGAAGGAGGATGAGAGATTTCGCCTGCTGCTGAGGCTAGTGGAAAAACGAGTGAGTAATACCTGCCCTTGGATTTTATTTAAGATGTTTGAGAAACGTGATTTGAGAAACCAGGGTACTTTGGACAGTCAGGAAACGAAGCCTTAGCACTACAGTCACTTGTGTCTTCCACTTACGGCTCCATGAAGCAAGTGGTTGATAATGGAAGCTGCAGTCCTTGAGTGTCTGGCTGTTCTCAGGTGCGGTATTTACAAACTGCAGAGTCTGTGCTTGCCTTCCCACAGATACGAGGGTTAGGAAGATAGCACTTATGTCTCTTGCTTCTTCTAAGAGAAATAATGGCTGCATAAAACCTTGTGCATGGATGACACTTGCCTTTAGAATAGGATCCTTATGCATATGAAGTGACAATATAAGTCAGCAGACTTCCTGGCTTTAAGAGCTTAATAGTATCTATCTTTCTGCTTTTGAAGGGCGGACTGCAGGGCAGGGATGGAAAGGAGACAGAACTAATTACCAAGAATTTCAACAAACAGTCCATTAAACTATTGTTTTCTTTTATGATAGTTGTTTTTCAACTTTGAAAGCATTATCACTTTTGCTGGAGTTTGATCCCCTTTTAACTTCCTGTAGAGTTCTGTTAGTCCCAAACTGTTGTGTGCATTTACCAGCACAAAGATTTCCTGCCTTAGCACAGGTGCAAGCATGAGAAGTCACAAATGCCATCTGTTTTGTGAAGTGCAGCCTCCCAGTCCATAGCAGCTGTGGTGTGTCATGGTTAGTGCTTACCTTACTCTGCCTACATCATACTCTCCCTCGTGTACAGGGCTCCTTCTCAACTTCTGTGATTTATCGGTGTCAGCACCTCTGCTGACACCAGGCAGAAACTAAGTTCTTAGGGCACCGGGTGTAGGAGTAAGTTGGTACAAGGTGCTCTTTGGGGCACAGCTGGAACGTGGGTTGCCATGTTCTTGCGTGAGCTGATCTGCTGGCTTAAAAAAATATACACCGACAAGACACAAAGAAGGTGCAGATAGCACCCATGATTCTTACCAAAGAGCTGGAAGACGACCTTAGAAAAAGCTCTCTCCGTTACAATGGTTAGCTGACAAGCCTTCAGTTTAGCTTCTGTGGCTTGTGATTCCAGAGTCAACAGTTTCCAAGCCCCTCTGACCTGCAGCTGAAATACTGCTGTATTTGGAAATTAGTTGGGATAAAATGATTCCTCCTGGAAACACAAACAGCTTTTTTCCACTATTTGTTTAGGTGGAAAAAACAGAACACAAGTGTGAGCTCAAAGCTGATAAAATGATGAGAGCTGCTGCCAAGGATGTCCACAGGCTGCGAGGGCAGAGTCGGAAGGAGCCTCTGGAAGTACAGTCATTCAGGTAAGTACAGGTCACTGGTAAAGGGAAGGAAAAATTGACTGCTACCATGATTTTTCTATGGGTGACTAAGATGCTGATGAGGAAAGCTAATCTTTGTAGTAGTAGTAGTAAACTGTTCTGCTTAATACAAAAGTTCCCGTATTTTTATATGAAAGTATAAGGTCTGAGAGTTGAGGAAACTAGCTGCAGCACTGCATGTGACCTCAAAGCAACTGGCAGCACTCCAAATCATTCCCCACCTGGCAACAAATACACAAATCCTTTGTTTAATACAGAAGCAGCCCTTTGCTTCCCTAAGTAACATGCCTAGAAAGCCAAAAACCCGAGCCTTTCTGAAATGGCTTTTTGATAAGGTCAGTGTTGTGAGTTTAATTGTAAGGATGCCTCAAGTCTGGTATGTAAATAAGAGGTGTAGGTTGTGAGAGGATGCTGCTGCTCCTTGTGGTGACAGCTGGTGGGGTAAATTTTAATGTGGATGATGGACGTTTCTGGCAAGATTTCTGTTGCATTAACAACCAATCATCTTTTTTTAGAGAGAAAATGGCATTTTTCACACGGCCGAGGATAAACATTCCAACGCTCTCTGCGGACGATGTGTGATCACCATAAAGTATTTGCTTTCCGGACAATTCTACAAATGCAGTTTGGGTTTCGAAGTTATTTATGTG
This sequence comes from Aptenodytes forsteri, assembly GCF_000699145.1. NCBI lineage: Eukaryota > Metazoa > Chordata > Aves > Sphenisciformes > Spheniscidae > Aptenodytes > Aptenodytes forsteri. Next base: position 2,399,716 of record NW_008796044.1, on the reverse strand, counting down.
GTTTTATGAAGGTACCAAGGCATTTGTATATTAGAGCTTTTGTCAGTATGTGGATGTTCTGAAGATTTTTAGGTTAAAGTTCTATCATCACAGAAACCAGCATTAAAGTGACAAGATTGTATAGTTTGTATATTTAGGAATGTATTTTTGGGAAATAGAATTTTAAATAAGAACAAATGCGGCGTAAGGTGCTGTTATTCTTAAATAATGCTGTTTAGACTTTTTGTACAGCTCTACCTTTTAGAGGTTTTACTGCAATAAAATAAATTTGAAGGAACCTCACCCCTACCTTCTACGATGCTCTGCATCGGACTCTCCTCCGAGTGCTGTATTTTGTATCCTGTGGGGAATGCAGGGAGCCAGTTTTGACTCCCAAGTGCTGTGAACGAATTCTGTGAGCTGTGAAGCATTTGTGTTTCCTGCCAGGTCATAAAAGTGGGTGTGAAGTTCAGAATACTTGCACTTTTAACCATTTGTACTGCAGCTCATGTCTGTAATGGGTCTGTTAAGGTAACTTGGGGAGCCCATTGAAACCACTGCTGTGGGAGGAGGGCTGCAGGTTTTAAGTCCATTTTAGGTTTTTCCAATAAAGTGACCTTTCTGGACAAACCTGCCTTCTTGCTTTTTGTCATGTGAATCTTCTCCTCCCCTGGCACCTAAATTGCAGGGGTTTATTTCTGTCACTGGCTGGAAGTGTATCGCTTCTACTGTGTCTTGCTCTGTACATCCTTCAGACCAGGCGTTTTTGAAAGGTAGCTGGTGCGTATACGCTGGAGTAAGGGGTGCTCCTGGGCTCTTCCCTTCAGTTCTAAATACAGGTTTTACTAAAGGGGCTAGAGCTGTAACTCGCCTGCTCCCTGGTTTGTTACAGAAAAATATTATTTTGCACGTAGCTGGGCAAGAGCCACTTGATGCATTGCTAACCCCAGCATCTTTGCGCCAAGCCTCCCCTTGCTGTGCTCATGGCTCTGGGAGGGGGTGTTCCCCACCACCATCCCCCGAAGGCTTGCGAACACTGTCACAGGAGCTGCTCTGCCCGACAGCACCTCCTTTCTCCTCCCTGCCTCAGTCCATTTGCTGCCTTTTCCCAGGCGTTCACTGTGCCCCTGCTCACGGTGGTGGTTCCTGTGCTTCGGGCCCCTGTTGACTGGAAGGAGGCACGAGCAGAGCCCCAGCTGCACCAAGGAGATGCACTAACAGCCAGACGTCCATTTTCTACCCACCCCCGGACCCACCGCGGCCTGGAAGTCCCTGATAAACGTTTCACCTTTGGCAGCGCTGGCTGCTCCCACCTGAACGGGGGCCGCTGGGGGCCCTGGGCGAGCCTTTCCCTTCTCAAAGCCCGCAGTGAAGTGCGAAACTACCCCTCCCCATCGCCTTGGACTTGTGAAGAGCCACAGGCGGGGGCGCG
>NW_008796044.1:2305789-2397536 GCF_000699145.1 Aptenodytes forsteri | reverse complement strand
GGGTGCCGGGGGGGCGGAGGGCTGGTCTCGGGCGGAAAGGGGGAGAGCAGGCAGGGGCTGAAGCAGGTTCCTCAGCTGCTTTCATTTCTCTTGAGACAAAGCGCAGAGCAGAAGCCCTCTCGTTCCCGAGCCCCCGTGTCATGGGGTCGGGGGGGCGGTTCCGCTCCCGGCACTTTCAGCGAGGGGGAGGGTTCAGGGTGAAGTTCTGCAAAACACTTCCAAAAACAAGGCAACGGGAAGACGTCAAACCCGGTTTTGTGTGTTACCGCCCGAGTCCTTTGTGCCGTTACTTGAGCTGGCTGCTCGCTGTGGTGGCCTTGCCGGAATCGCCCTGCTGCCCGGTGGGGCCGTGGGCAGAAGGGTGTCCTGCCCTCGGGAGGGGCAGCACCGGGTCCGGTGGGTCCCGGGAGCCCAGAGCAGCCAGGGACCTGGGCAGTGGGCAGCACCGGGTCCGGTGGGTCCCGGGAGCCCAGGGCGAAGCGCTTTCTCGGAACGGGATTATTGCAGCCATAAGGTGCTTAGGGTTGGGAAAAAAGATGGTCACAACCCTTTCCCTTTTCACTGAGTCAAAAGAATAATCCGGCTGTCGGGTTGTGCTAGGCAATGACTGATGCTGGCAGTAGAGAACAGTGGCAGCTGCACGAGAACTTTGAATCCTGCAGGTTAACTTCTCCTACATTGCCCCAAGAGCATGTCACCGAGAGATTCGGGACATGTGGCTTGTGGTTCTTTGCCTACCGTACACATGTGTTCTTAAGCAACTTTTCAGTATGTTTTCTACTCACAATTCAAACATACAATAAACACTGTCATAAAATACTGAGATAATAAATCTGGCTGTTGAATCTCTGCAGCTCCCTTTTGCCTTTGTTTTTGCGTTTCTCCTTTGTAGCTGCTAGGAGAGGAAGGGCATCTCAGGTATTCTGGCAGGGTGGTTCTCCTTTTGCCGTCACTGCTACCTGGTCTTTAGTCCATAAACAAATTTCAGTCACTCTGAAGCGAAGCAAGAGGGTCAGTGTTCAGCTCTTTAAGTCCAGGAGGCTGAATCCATGAATTCCATGTGGAATTACTAAGCCTGAATCTACCTGTCACCTTGCTCCCTGGTGCCAGCTCCAGCGTGCCCTGGAGCCCTTTGTGAGCCGGCTGGCAGGAATCATTAGCTCTTCAGGAAAACAACAAAGAGCAAAGAGTGTGTGCCTAGTTACTCCACTGAGCTGGCTCAGCAAAGGCTTGGCGGAGTAGTAGCAGAGATAAAACCGTGCAGGAGGCAAGAAGGAGGGGAAGGAATAGAGGTGCTGTGACCCCTTTGCCATGCTTTCTCAGGCCATTTTCTTTTTTTTGTTTGTTTAAATGTGATGGAGAAAAGCTCTATCGCATTAAAGCCCAGAGACAGAAGCTTGTGCAAGTTTCATGTTAGTTCGTTGGGGTCTTTGGAAGACATTCTTACGTGCTAAGGGAAAAATGTAAGGATGATTTTGGTCCTATTGAAAAAGCTATAGTTTTTTTGTATTCACAGGTGAGGGGAAGATTTCTAGTACTCAGCTGACCAAAGAGCCCTTGGAGATGTCAGCATGGCCTCATGTAATTCCCGCAGCTTCTCATGAGGTGGTCATCAGGTATGACCCTTTACTGACAAGTTGTGATGTGTCCAGGGCTGTGCAGGTAGAGTAATCCAGGGGGTGAATCTTTATGTCTTGAACAGTAGCTTTTTCCTTCCTTTTCTCAGTTACACATTTTGTAGATCAGGGGTGTACTGGCATTGCCTCCCTTCCTCACTTGGATGGTACTGTGAGAGAGGAGTTACGAGGGGTATCTGTAGTTTAATGCAGTAGTTTAATGTAGTTTACTCTGAGGGTAACCATATAAATGTAGAATTTATAATATCTCTTTAATAACATCTAGCATTCATAGGTGATTTGCTAGAGAATTGGGTTTATCACAGGTTGCTGTGATAAGGGGCGTTTATAACGTGAACGTCTAAAGAGCTTTTTCCAGGCAAGCCTGGCAACATGGGTTTGGGTGTGGGAGTCATAGAATCATAGAATATCTCCAGTTGGCAGGGACCCATAAGGATCATCGAGTCCAACTCCCTGCTCCTCACAGGACTACCTAAAACTAAACCATATGACTAAGAGCATCGTCCAGACGCTCCTTGAACTCTGACAGGCTTGGTGCCGTGACCACTTCCCTGGGGAGCCTGTTCCAGTGACCGACCACCCTCTCAGTGAAGAACCTTTTCCTAACGTCCAATCTGAACTTGCCCTGACACAGCTTCATTCCATTGCCTCGTGTCCTATCGCTGGTCACCAGAGAGAGGAGGGTCGTGAGTGGCGTCCCCCTCCTGACTGGCCCATGAACATGCTGTTGTCTCCGGTTTTGGAGCCGTTACCTGTACTCAGCCGTGCGGCTGTCCCAGCCCGGCTGTTGTGATCTTAACCCCATTGATTCTGGAACCCGGTGTAATCATTGCTGAGTTCAGGCTATTCTGCTGGGTGGTTTTGAATGAAAAGTTAAATTTCATCATCTGTATTAGCTGTTGATGAGCACAAAAAGGGAGACTTAAATCATAGAATCATTAAGGTTGGAAAAGACCTCTGAGGGTAACCATCAAATGGCAGCAGCAATATTGGGATAGGCAGCTAGACCACCGTGGTGAAACCTTTTGCTTTCAGTTCACGCTCAAGTAACATAAAGACTGCTACTGAAACTTTCTGCAGAAGAGGAGCACAAAACACGGTAGGAAAATGTGCCAGTCTGGGCTGACACGTTGGGCTTGGTCAAATATGAAATGGGGCCAGCCTGAATGCCTCCTATCTGCAGGTGTCTGTGCTGTGAATTTACCGTTTTGATGCAGTCATGGGAAAGAAGTAGAAGAGGCTTACTGAACCGTGGCATTCTTTTAGAGTTTTTAACCTCCTGGCCAAATCCAAGTGGTTAGGATGCTTGTCGTCACCCTGTATTTGTGTGGGAAAAGCTGTTTGGGCCAGCTGTCTGCCCCAGGGGTCGGTGACTCCCAAGAACCCTTGTTCTGGGTTCTGGCCGTGCACATGGATAAACCTCTTTCCTCATCCTCTTTGTAGTCTAACAATATGGAAAGACGGTCCAGTAATATACTGGTCATCTCACCTCCTGCGAGTCGTAACTTGGGTGGCCAGAGGCATCTGTGATTATGGAGGAAAATCCAAATCGAATTCCTGTTCTGAAAAGTTTGCCAATGGTACTGAAATATCTCGGTGGCTAGAGCTTTTGGGGAATCTTTTAATGCAGGAGAAATAAATGTGAGCTGCTTGTTGGCTTGGATATGTAGTGATTTTAATTTCAAAAGCAGAATGCAAATTTCTGGATCTGGACAATGTTTGTCCTCACTGCAAAACTCTCCTAAGGGTCTGACTTGCTAACCTGTCCTGAAGCTGGTGACTTTGCTAGAGAGAAGGTAATACTGGGTGGACACAGAATTTACAGATAATGTGATATTAGGAGTAGAACATATCTTTGTGCTTTTCTTAAAGCACATTCTAGGGTGGAGGGGGATGAGTTATGCATGTCACTGCTGTGATGTTCCTTTAAGTCAATTTGTAGCAATAATGCTTACTTAAACTTACAGTGAAACAACTGTAAAACAACGCAGTGAAATCTGTCTTGTGCTATTTTAAACTTGAAGTTCAGTCTGAAAATTTTTCAAATTGGTCTGTAAGTTATATGAAACGCTACCAGGTCGGGCCAGTAAGAAAAGTCGAAAAGAAATATATTTTCTGTTGGTTATATGGGGGGAGGTAGGTATATGTATGTGAGAGAAAAACAGTCTGGTTTTTGGGGGGTCTGCCTTGGGTTAAAAAAAGAATAGGCTGCAAAAGGAAAAGCTGTGATGGACTATTTGAAGTGAGTTATTTTTGAGATACAGCTGTGCTGTTCAGTGATTTTGGTTGGCTAAATGCCAAACCAGAGGTTTTGATAAAGGTGTTCTTTTTTTCTAAAAGTCCTGTTCCTTCGCATCTGAACCTGCAGGGAGCATCCTGTTCTCCTGTAGCAGAGGAGACCTTGAGGCTGTAAAGTGTGCTGGAAGCTGAAGCGCAAATGAAGAATGACCTCCAAAGTACTCATTTTGAGCTTGCTCCGCAAACAGCCCAATCTTAGATTGTTTTGGCTCAGCTTAGGTTTTTTTGAGCATCTGCAGTTACTTACAGTGGTATTTGTGGGAGCTGTTGTTCAGGTGGACATACAAGACCAGGAGATCTGATGGCCCAATTTTTTTCTTCAATTAAATATCCTGATTGTTTCCAGAGCAACAAAGTAAATGAGCCCTTTTTGATAAGGTTTGGTGGCCTATTTGACTACAATAATAGCCCGAGCTGCCTCCTGCTGTGGGAGTTCTGGTAGAGGAGAGCCTGAAGGGGTCAGGTGAGGGGCTGGTGAGCCAGGGTGGGGAGTGCTCACTGCTGCTTCTACTGCCTCTCCCTCCGTAGCGGCATTGAGTTGCTTAAATTTTCAATAGCCTCCAGACTTCTGTTTGTGAGCCAGGTTTGTGGCTGATGGGCACAAAGCCCATTATGGGGGAAGACAAGAGATGGACAACAGAGATGAAGTTTCAGATATTTGGTTTCTTTAGGCGATGGGGTGAGGACAATTACTGTTCCTTGCAGCAGCTTCCAACCATTGGGCTAAGACTGCTTGTTGAAGCATTTGCCTGTGTCCTGGGCTGTGAAGTCTGGAGGGGCACAGGGAAGCGTGGGGAATTTTGTTTATTTGGAGCATAGAGGTCCACCTGAAATTCCTGATGGTTCCTGAATACCTTATGTCAGTTTTAAGGAAGAAGCCACGCTGGAGGTAGGGAAGGAAAGGTTGTGTGGTGAGGTGGAAGTGAGTGCACGCTGCAGAAATGGCCCTATGAATTCATTCCCCTGTGAAGCAGCACGCTGTACTTCGTGGCATTCCCGTCTCCAGTTGGCGTTAGAGCTTGCTGGGGTTGTGTGAGTGATTGTGGTTTCATCCTCTGGAAGAGAAACTGTGGCCTACGAGGTGGTGAAACAGGCTGAAGGAGGCTTTAGGGAATGTTGAGTCAAAACATTTTACATCTTTATTAGATTTAAAAAGCTGGAGAAAGAGCTTATTTTGGGAATATGTTTTATTAGCATGACCTGTTGTCTTTCTTGCACTTCTGTCTTGATATTAGTGAGATTATTATCTTACTGACTTTTTTTAAGAATGTTTCAGAATCCCTGTTTTTGACACAAATAGAAACCACCTTTAAACATTAATTGTTTGGAATTATTCAACTTACCTGTCATTGCTGTTACCTTTATGAGGCAAAACTAGCACTGTATCTGAGATCTTGCAGCTCCTCACCTTCTGTCTCCCCCACTCCAAAAACTATGGTGTGACCATTTAATTTGCTTTTCAGGAAAACGAGATCAAGTTGCTAACTGCAGAAATTGAGCGTCTGAAGAACTCTGGATGCTTGGGAGTCTCCCCGAGTTTGGAAGGGTTGCGAGACGAAAACGCAAAACTTAAGTATCGGTTAAATTTCCTTCAAAAGGTAAGGGAGTAAAGAATTAATGCTGTAGTATGTGTTTTTGTTCTCATTAAGACAAGCTAAATAAATGATGTCAGTTTGTTACAGCTAGTGATGTGTGACAGCGTGCTCACTCTGCATTCTGACGCCTTAATTGTTGGTGACACATCGGATATTTCTTGGTTCCTTAAACAGAAACCTACTTTATGAAAAATGGCAGTAGGTTAATAAGCCCACACCATCAGGTCTTGGCTAGTCATGTAACGGGCAGCCCAGCTGAGGTCTCTACCAGGATCACTGACAAAAGGCGTGAGAAGTAATGCAGCCCTGCATTCGGGGGAAGTGTTTGTGCTGGGAGCTTCAAAGGGGGAAGCAGCTCTTGAATCACATCATTTTTATGTTGTATATGTTGCTCCTCTGCCTAGAGGTGTCAGCCAAATCTGTCAGCCATGCTTTGCCAGGCAGCCAAGGAAAAAAGGGGGATGTAACGGCTCCTCAGGTGCTGTGAATTTAGCCTTCTGGATTTTGTTTTTTCAGAGCCTTCAAGAGGAAAGAAGTAAAACAGCAAAAAGCATGATTAATATCAACAGCTGTCTTCAGGAAATCTTTGGAGCGGCTATTCAGGCTGCCTACCCAGATTTAGAAAACCCTCCGCTAGTAGTGACGCCAAGTCAGCAGCCCAAATTTGGGGATTACCAGTGTAACAGCGCCATGGGCATAACGCAGGTAAAGCTGAATGATCTTACAAAGAAAGGAAAAAATGGTGATGTCGTCTGTTGGAAGCTAAGTGATAGACAGCAGTGAGAGTTGCAATATTGGACCTGTTTCAGGCTTGTTGCAGGCCTCTGGGCTGAGAATTCAGTGAGTATCTAATGGCATTTTAGGGGAAGCATTGGCCTTCACAGAGTAGACCTTTAAACCTGTTTAGATGATTGGGATGAGAGAGTTACATGTGTGTCACACAGAAAAACTGCTCAGTTCATGGGATCTAAATCAAATCAGGATTTAAGTGCTGCATTGATTTACTAATGATGTGCAATTAACTACCAATTAGTGAGCTATATGTTTGGAACTAATACCAGCAAAACAATAAATCACAGTTCTGGACAGTTACGAAATGTTGATAAACACCTACAAATCTCTAAATGCTCTTCTCTAACGCCAAGAAAGCATGATGTCCCCACACACGTTTGCACAGAGTTATGTGCACACACCCCCTTCTCACAGGGCAGGTGGGTTACAAACACGCACCCCATCTCTAGGAGTGTGGGTTCCCCTCGTTGCACACACCTCCTGTTGGTGTGGGTGCTGCAGCTTCCTACCGCCCGCTAATGCACACGGCAGTGAGAAGGGGCCCAGGCACTCCCCCGTGCGCCCGAGTGGGGCGCGGGTCCCTGCGTCCTGCATCCTGAGCTGCCCTCCGTGAGGTCCGGCGCGGGCCACTCGCGGCACCTGGTGGCGCGGGTCATTGTTGGGCCTGCGCAGAGGCTGTGGTGCGCGTGAAGCACCTTCTCAGTGTCCAACCAGGTGTAGACTACTGCTCAGGCACCGTCCTTCGTACTGCTCTAGCTGACTCCTTTGTTTCAAAAGTTTCTGGTTAATTCCCTGGTTACAGCTGAATTTGGCTGATTGCTGTTGTGTTCCTTTAAGCATTTACAGTTTTGTGACAAATGCTCTTTCAGACAGATTTGAGTGCGCTGTTCCGCACACTTTTTGTGCTCGTGTTCCTAACTTACTGGCTGTTGTTATCCAGGCATTTGCTGAGGGGAGGCTGTGTGAGCATCCCCACGTCCATGGTTGGTGGCATCTATATTTTCTTTTAACTGAGCAAAAGGCAGGAAACATGATGTTTTTGTTATGCTGTTCTGATCTTTGAGGTTTTCAGGCAACTGTAAGAATGGTTCCAGTTTACAGAACACCTGTTAAGCGTGTGGAAAGGAAGGAGTGGGGATTTTTTAACCTGGCTGGTATCAATAGTTACTTTGAAAATTATGGCATTGCTGCTTTCTGGAAGATATTTGGCCAAAGATGACCCAAACAGAATAAGAGGCACTTCAGGACTTGCTCAGTGGGCTGGGACTGTGCTGAAGTAAAACCAGGAGGTGAGGGAGAAAGAAGGTAGTGCATTCTAGCTTAGGTGCTACAGTGCCCAAACTTTCAATGCATTGATGCCTTTGAGTAAATAGATAGACTCTTTGTAATTACAGATCTTTTATTTTGCAATCTCAACAGAAGCAACTGTTTTTTAAGTGTTCTGTTGTCAATTCACCTTTATTAATCTATTAGACTAGTAATCTTGACATCGAACTTGTACTGACACACATGGAATTCTGGTCTCCCAGGTTGTCATCTGCAGCCACTGTCTGTTGTCCTGCCACAATGAGTTTGACTCCCGGGCAGCATCGATACGTGCCAGCCAGCAGGCTCTTGGTCTGAAGTGCCAAGGCGGAAACAGCCCTCACAAATACGTGTCGTCTTCCCTTTGTCTCGTTAGCGTATTGTGACTGGGCTCCAGCCAGAGGAGCACCCTGGGTGACTGCACTGACACGGGCTTTCAGAGCTTTCCCATTTTTTTGACCACTGCTTTACCCCAATTAAATTGCGGTTGGGATTCTCGAGCAGTCCTGGTTTCTCAGTGTTGACGTTGTTCACATAACTCACTGTCTGAACAGTCCCCTTCAAGCCAGGGTTTCAGGTTCCAGATTGTCAGCTGTACTGGTGAATAAGGGTTCCTAGTACTGGGCTTGGCTATAGAGTTTGTTCCCTGGAAAGGCACGCCATATAAGCTGGGCCTGAGCTTGGCACATGCAGCACACGCTCGAGTGTATCAGCACAGCAGAGCCAGGGGATGCAGTGCAGTCATTTCCCTCCGAGAGCAGCAGGTTACGTACTTTCCGTCAGCCTGAGTTTAGGGACTTGACTGTGGTGCACGTCTGCCCGTAGAGCCTTGCTCCCCCAGGGTGTCCCCTGCGCAGAGCTGGAACACCGGTCACCGCGACCGCCGGAGGAGCAGGAAGTGCCCTGACTCGCGGGCAGCCCTAGTACGTGCCAGGCAGCAACCTCTCCCTGCAATGCGCCGATGTGGAAACAGCCCTCACAAATGCATATTGTTTTCCTGGGAGCTCGTTAGCATATTAATGCCTGGGGTTTGAGCCAGGAGCTCTGCTTGCTCCTTAGAGTAATAGCAGTACTGTCACTGCTTCTGGAATGGTTCAGATAGATGTAATCTGGTATAACATGCCCGTAATCTGGTTTTGCATTTATTTTTCCTGTAGTTTGCACTTTGAGTAGCATTAAAGGCTACAGAGGTTTTCTTTTCTTGCGCATTCTAAGCCTTTACCATCTTGTAAGGATTCTGTTATTATCAACTGTATGACAGGTTAAACAGGAAGCTGAAACTTAAGTAGAAGTCACATTTTGCAGCAGACTGCAAGTTAGCAAATACAAGCGGTAGCGAGTGTAAATTCTGAATTGAGAGAGGTGCGTTCTCTTTGCGGCCTTGATGGGAGTGAGGTGATAGGTTATTTTCAAACACATCACAGTAAGAATAGAAGATCATGTGCTCAAAAACAAATAGTTGTGGTAATTCTATACAGTGTGAATGTAGTGTTTTGCAAGGGACGGGTTGGGCTAGCTCACAGAGTCCTCCTAAAGGGTGTTTTCTAAGATTTGCAAAAAGCCATGCGAGAAGATGCCTTGGGAAAGGGCAGAGAAATTGTGGACTAGATGATCTTTGAAGGTCCCTTCCAACCCAAACCATTCTGATTCTACCATTGTATGTGAACTTGCATCGTGTTATTGGAGCTCCTCACAGTGGGCCATTTATGTCTGGAGGGAAAAGGAGAGCTACTTTACCAACAGTTTTTTCTGATGCTCTTTGAAGAAAATTGGGCAGTGTTAGGATTATCTTTGGTTGCTTGGGTTGTTGGATTTTATTTATTTATTCATTTACTTATTTATTGAGTCTAAGGTAGGACTGGAGGCATTTTGCTTTGGTTGCTTTTAATCATAAATCACCCAACTTGCTCTGAAACCACACTCAGCATATACTGTAGGCACAGTTCAAAACTTCAAATATGAATGCTGGCGGAGCTGAAGATACCCGTGAGACTGATGAACAGGATTTTGAAGCAATGTGAAGGACTGTGCCAGCTATGTTGATTTTTAAAGAGTTTGTACGTTTTACTAGCTTAGAGAAATACAGATTTGCCAAACCACTTAACAGGTTTTGAAAAATGGCCTTTCTTCTGACATAAGGACTACCCTTTAATTGCCCTTAGCAGAAAGGAGTGAACGTGTTGGGTCTAATTAGAGTTCTGCTATGTAGAAAGAGCTGATCTGATCTGTAAAGTTTGCTAGAGATGTTATTCTTTGTGTGTGTGTCTGCATTATGAAGCTAAAGGATCATGAGGATCTTTCAATGCCGCAGTATCTATGCTTTCTGTTTCACTCTGTAGAATGTTTTGGAGGATTGAATTTTACTTGATCTTCTTGTTGTGTGTCAGATACTGCTCAAAACCAAGGAACAGAAGGTTAGCCCAAGAGAAATTGCTGAGAAAATATCAAAAAATATTCCTGCCAACGAATGCATTGAGAAGGTTGAAATTGCCGGTCCTGGTAAGATAGTTTCATGTTACACGCTTGTATGTTTTAAAGCTGATAGGGCAATTTTATACTGGATGGTGATCGGGGAAGCTGAGTTGAGTTCAACTGTTTTGTGATTTAAAACTGCAGTTACGGGGTGAATTAGCTGCTTCTGTCTTGGTGAGCTTTGTAGCCCTCAGACTTGAGCAGCAGGAGAAAATCTACCTCTGTTAGAACTGGCAAGTGCAATCCCCGAGTCCTTTAATTAGCTCAAGGGACCAGCTTTCCCCCTTCGAATATTGGTGCTGGCTATCAGGCCACAGTCATGAAATGACAGCAAAAATCAATATGCCCTTGTTGCTGTTGTTTGCATGGTGAGGAGACCTTGTCCTCTCAGCACTGAGATGCTGGACTAGCGAGGAGGTTATTAGTTGCTCAATCTGTTTTGTCCCTGTGACCCAGGAAGAAATACAAGGGCTCATATTTCTTCAGGCTTCAGCATAAACACAAAAATCCATGGCACAGCCCTTCGAGTGCTTGGGCAGAAGCTCATTCATTAGCTCTGCGAAGCAGAAGTAAAACAGTGTATTTCCACAAGCATGGATTATCCCAGGTATAACTATGTTTTAGCATATTTATTTAAAAAAAGGAGACCAAGCAGGATTTGGTTTTGCATTCTGCAAACCCTGGCAAGATTATTTATTTTCTCATTAAAAAAAGTTTTTATAAATTCACCTTTGAGTGACAGTGGGCAAAAAGGAGTTATGTCAGTGGACTAGCTTGCAGAATGTAACTCCTACAGTAAGGGTTATAGTGGTGGGAAACAGACTCTTGTAATCTGGGAACAGAAATTGTCTTCTAGTGGCAGCTTTGTTGTCCTGTTGCTGAAAAAATTATTTGTTTTGTCAAGATAACTTCACATGCTCTTGTCCTTGATGCGAGGAAACAGAAATCCAAGGGGGAAGGAGACAAAAAGTGGTTTGAGGCACTTCTGCAGCCCCAGCACTCATTGCTGGTTTTCTCCTCTAAAGGTTTTATCAATGTCCACTTGAGAAAGGATTTTGTATCGAAGCAGCTGAGCAGTTTATTGATGAATGGAGTTCAACCACCAGCTGTTGGCAAAAGGAAAAAGGTATGGCAGTAAGCGCACAGGCATCCTGCTCCCATTTGGATGAAATGCGCTGGACTGCAGGTAGCTTTGAAATTCACCCCGAAGTGATTTGTTGAGCAGATGTCCATGTCAGCTGGTTGTTACAGCGGAGTAAATGGGATGTGACTTAGGGACTGGGGGCCATGGGATAGGCTGCATGTACCTGGTGGGTGAGGAACAGGGCTCCCCGGGGACGGCATGTTACGCCAAGGTCAGTCTGGGAGCGATCCCTGACCCTCTGCTGGGCGGGTGCAGCAGAGCCCCAGGCTGGAAGCCTGCTCTGGTGTCCCCCGCTGGGCCTTCTCTGTTGCTGTGTGCTGTTGGCAGCAAAGAGGGGGTGAGGGTCAGTGGAGGCGAGCCTTGTTCCACCCTGCCCCCCCCCCCCAAACCCCAGATTAAACACATGGGGTGTGGTAACGACTGCTGCCTTTCATTCATTTTTTTCCTTTGGTGCTGTCTCTAAGGTGGTGGTGGATTTTTCATCCCCTAACATTGCAAAGGAGATGCATGTTGGCCACCTGCGGTCTACCATCATTGGAGAAAGTATGTGCCGACTGTTCGAATTTGCAGGTTATGATGTTTTGAGGTGAGAGTCGACTTTTGGGTGGGGTGGGCTTGTTTGACTAGATTTATGCAATACCTATCTCTACGCTTTGGTCTGTATTGGTCTTTTTTTATAAGCACATAACAAATAATCCTTTACGTGTAGTAAGATACTAAGCTGAGCAAGTGTAGCAAGGTTAGGAATCAAGATGGGCAGCAGCTTCATTGCAGTGAAATTAGGGGGACTTGCCTGTTTTTGAATTCTGATATTATGTGTGTTTCTTCTTTTAGAACATATACTTTTAAAATGCATGTATTTTAAAGCATATGTTTGAGAAATCATTATTATTGTGCTCTTCAATTGCTTCAAGGTTAAACCATTTAGGAGATTGGGGCACCCAGTTTGGAATGCTTATTGCTCACCTCCAAGACAAATTTCCGGATTACTTAACTGTTTCTCCTCCCATTGGGGATCTCCAAGCTTTTTACAAGGTATTTGTGGCAAATAAGTGTGATATTTATGTCAACATCTGAAAAGCAGATTGAGGAGCTTTACAAATTGCAGCGTAGTTTTGGAGGAACAAAGAATTGAATCACTGTTAATAGATTATTGCAGTAACCTGCCACTGGGTAATGAATTGCAGTATCTGGTATTGAGTTGTCTGTATGGGGCATGATTAAAGGACTTTGTAAGCATGCTGCCTCTCTGTCTTTTGAGATGAGTGTGCTTGGAGAGCCCGTTACGAATGTGAGCTTGTTTCGGGGCAGAAGGAGGTGCTTTTTCATGTAGTGTGTTTTACCGTAGGAATCCAAGAGGAGGTTTGACACAGAGGAGGAATTTAAGAAACGTGCCTACCAATGTGTGGTGCTGCTGCAGAGCAAAAACCCAGACTTCATTAAAGCGTGGGAACTGATCTGTGACGTGTCGCGGAAAGGTGACTTTGCCAGATTCGGAAAGACGTCTCAGCAGTAGAACAGTGTGGCTTTCCTCACCTTTATGTCTGAGTCCATCCTCTAGTTTTCTTTTGAAAATCACTGCCACACTGCTATGAGAAGCTTAAAGAAAAAAGCCGGTACAACCAAAGTACTGGGCTGTCTGTGGAGGCTTTCAGCTAAATCTTTTGTCTCCCGAGTCCTAGTCTGATGGCTTCACCAAGAGATGGAAAATGCCTTTAGGCACTTGCTGTGCCCGTTGGTAAACATATGCCACTAATTCCCACTGTGTGCATTTAATGGAAGTATTTTGTTCTGTTTCCCTCCTCAAGAGTTCCAGAAAATCTACAACTGCTTGGACATCACACTCATAGAGAGAGGGGAATCGTTCTACCATGAGATGATGAAAGACATCGTGAAAGAATTTGAAGATAAAGGTGAGGCTTTTGGTCTCAGAATCAGAAATTCTGCAGCTGTCAGGATGAGCGAGGTAACCTCACTCCTCTTAAGCGAGGCTTAGGACTGACGGTTTTGAAGTTGAATGTTCCCCACCCTTGCTCTTTTTCTCAGGCACATTTCCTGAGTGGATCTTCTGTGGCGTTTCCTCCCAGAGAAGCATTAGCAGAATTGATTCTTGTCCGTTTCATTCCAGAAAGCTTGAATCTTTCTTGCTGACACCAAAAGCAGTTTGTCTGTGATATTTGTAGGCAATAGCATGAGGTACAACTGGATTTTATTGTATCCTTAGTAAATAGTCAAGGAGCAATATATGACAGACTTCCTGGTCTTAGTGTTGTGCCTGTATGGGAACTTTGTCTGAGAAATCTCTGTGAAGACAGTGGCATTTTTGGATTGTGTTGACTTTGAGACTGGCAAGAAGCCAAATGGAGCATAACAAGTCTCTGGTTTTATGTGTTTCCTGTCTGGATTTGGCAGTTGTTGAATCTCACCATATGAAGTGTTCTGACTAGACTTATCTCTTAAAGACTTTGTGCTAAGTCCTCGTTGCGTCTCCGTAGAGTTTCTGTTGCCTTTAATGCCATACTTTGTGATGCTGTTTTTGTGGCTGTAAAGGTGGATCTGGATGCCAATGACAGGAGTTTTAAAATCCAATTAGGTCTCTTCTGGTAAGGCCAGATCTGTACAGATCCGCTTCCTTCTGCAAAGTGTGAGTTCTGGAAGTCCAGTACAGAATGTGACTTGGTTGGCGAGGGAGTTCTCATTTAGGATTTTTCATATTTTGAGCCAGTAATTATTTGATAATGTGAGTGCATGGTCTTTTCTTTCCGGTAGCATCCAGGAAGGCAAGTGTTTCTGCCTGCTCTGGCCCACAAACCTCTCCATTCAATACGACACAGAATGTTTTCCATTGCTTTTCTAGGATTTGTCCAGGTCGATGATGGCCGGAAGATCATGTTTGTCCCAGGTTTCCCTGTCCCGTTGACGATCATGAAATCAGATGGAGGTTACACATATGACACATCTGACTTAGCTGCTCTTAAACACAGGCTGTGCGAAGAGAAGGCTGATATCCTTATTTATGTTGTCGATAGCGGCCAGGTGAGTATGCCAACCTCTGCAGTCACTGCTGGTACAGATCATCAGAAAGTGTGTTAAATGACAGATGCAACAGTAACATAGGTAGAACGCCATAGGGTTTTTAGTGTGGTATATTTACTCTTGTCCTTATCAGTGTAATGGTGAATCTAGTTTGGTGGCTGGCGGTCTCCATGAAAAGCCCCTAGAACTGACTGGTTAGGGAGAGACCCAGTTACCGCTGGAGGTGGGTGAAGCCTAAATCTCAGTAGATCTGGAATGAGATTTGTACTGCTCATACTTGGGTCTCTCCTTACCTGAGGAAATGCAAGGTTGTCAGCTCTGTATCTGAGCAGTGCTGGGAATTTGCCGGTTGCTGCTTCTGTAAGACAGGAAGACTCTGAAAGGTTGAACTTTCTGAAGTGGAATTTTTCTGTGGAGCTAGAAACATTTTAAGTCTAATTGTGAAAGCAGCATTGTGAAGGAGATAAAGCTGGGAAGAAAACTGTACCTGGAGGAGTGGGTTGAGAACCAGTTGCTGGTATTTGTTCCTTGCAGTCGGTGCATTTACAAACAGTGTTTGCAGCTGGACAGATGATCGGCTGGTATGATCCCAAAGTAACCAGAGTGGCCCATGCCGCGTTTGGAGTGGTGCTGGGAGAAGACAAGTAAGTCTTTGGATGTAGTTTTTCCTCTGTATGTGCTCTGAAGAGGATGTTTGAGTGAATGCAGAAGACTTGCTCATTTGTTGACAAGTATGTATGTGGCATGCCAAAAAAAAAAAAAGCACCGCATCCATGCTGTTACTCATAACTGTGTCATTTCATTGTGTGTCTTGGTCCTTGATCCACATAGTCACTGGTGCTGTAGTCAGGTTCCCTCTTGGGCCGGGCTTCCGCTGCCTGGCATTTGGGGAGGGGCACTGGGAGTGGCTGGTGGAAGCGCAGTGGAAGCTGATGTGAATACTGGGAGATGGCAACGGTGAAGGCCATGATTTCCATTATTGTCTACCTGCCTCATGGTGGGTGAAATGAATGTTGGGAGAAGAACCTCTGTGTCCTGGTCTGGAAGCCAGGCCCTTGTGCTCCGAGTTGTGTCTTTTGCAGCTGGACAGATGATCGGCTGGTATGATCCCAAAGTAACCAGAGTGGCCCATGCCGCGTTTGGAGTGGTGCTGGGAGAAGACAAGTAAGTCTTTGGATGTAGTTTTTCCTCTGTATGTGCTCTGAAGAGGATGTTTGAGTGAATGCAGAAGACTTGCTCATTTGTTGACAAGTATGTATGTGGCATGCCAAAAAAAAAAAAAGCACCGCATCCATGCTGTTACTCATAACTGTGTCATTTCATTGTGTGTCTTGGTCCTTGATCCACATAGTCAGGTTCCCTCTTGGGCCGGGCTTCCGCTGCCTGGCATTTGGGGAGGGGCACTGGGAGTGGCTGGTGGAAGCGCAGTGGAAGCTGATGTGAATACTGGGAGATGGCAACGGTGAAGGCCATGATTTCCATTATTGTCTACCTGCCTCATGGTGGGTGAAATGAATGTTGGGAGAAGAACCTCTGTGTCCTGGTCTGGAAGCCAGGCCCTTGTGCTCCAGAGTTGTGTCTTCTTGTTGCTTCTTGTGTCTCTGTGAAGGTGTGACTAAACCAGTGTGCTCTGACGGTCACGTGCTGTTGCGGACTGGGTGGTTTTGCTGTAGCTTTGTTACAAAAGCAAAGGTGACTTGCTGGGCTGGGCAGGGGTCTGGCACTGGTATTGTGTCCTGCCTAATGTCTGGAACTGGGACAGTTCTGACTGTTGGTCGCCCCTCCCAGCCACCCCATGGGTGTTCTCTGAGATTCCCATGTTTTGTGGGAGTGCAGGTGGTCATTTTGGCTGTGTGTTTTCAGGAAGAAGTTCAAAACTCGTTCAGGGGATACAGTGCGTCTTATAGATCTGCTGGAAGAAGGGCTGAAACGAGCCATGGACAAGCTGAAAGACAAGGAACGGGACAAGGTAGTTTGTGACAAATTGCTTATCTTTCCTGAGAACTTCCCAGATTTGTTCACAGACTTATAGTTTCTGCATTCCGGATGTGAGCTGAGAATATGGACACTGCCAAACCGCCCAGGAGATGCCATGGGTTGCGTACACAATCAGTGTGTACTGTGATAGCAGTTCGGGCAAGGTGCTGTCATGGGGAAAGAAGAGCATCCCTGAGTACATAGCAGTGAGAAAATGTGAGCTGCAGGCAGCATGCTGGCCTCTGGCTGGTACTGCAGAGCTTTTTGAGGACGGGAGAGGAGAGCTCGGCCTGGCAGCATGGCTGGCCTTGCAGGTACCATCAGGTCTCACTGATGTGATGGCAACAGCGGTGACTCCCCCAGGATGCAGGAGGTGGTGGCAGAATATAAAGTTGCAGCCTTGGCCTGCTGGGCTAGCGGTGACTTCTGGTGATGGATGGTTGGGGATCTGCAGGGGGCTTTGGCATCAGGCTTCACCCTTTCCCTCGGAGGCTGTGGCTGAGTTTGCTGGAAGCCCTTTGCTTAATGAGATTTCTGTCTGTCTTGAATTCTGATGGCCTGGAGAGAACTGGACAGTGTGGGACATGGACTGGAACAGAAGGACCAAACTCTGTCCAAGCACCGTGTGAGGCAGTGGAATTGGGAAGTGCAGCTCCTTGGTGCTGTGCAGCGTAGGGTGAAAGTGAAAGGTCCGTTTTTAAACACGAACACGAGGAAGCACAGAAAAAAACCACCTTGAAAATCTCCCAAGGGCTCATATGAGTCAGACACAAAGTGCTTTGCCATGCTGACAGGGCGCTGTTCCACCAGGCAGGGGGTTTGTGAGCGTTTGGACTGCCCCAAATGCTCTAGAAGGATAGGAGGGCCAAGCGTTTGTTATATGTACGCACAGTTTGTAAGAAGCAGGAATGTCAAACCTGTATGGCATCACGGGGCACAGAAATCCTGCAGGCCTTTAGGAGTAGAGGGAGTCAGCCTGAACCTGGGCAGGGCTGCAGTGCTATTTGCTTGCAGGAGAAGTGGGGGGCGGATAGGGGTTATCTGGTGTCTCAAGGTGGAAAAGTGGGTGTGAGCCTTTCACTGAGTACCACGTAGGTAAAATCCCCTCAGCAGCCTGGGCTTTTCTCTTGAGCTGTGCTGAGTGACCGAGGCTGCGTGTTGCGGTTTGTGATGCCAACATAGCATTCTTCCTCATGACTGTTACCTGTTTTGAAATTACAACAGGTTCTCACGGCAGAAGAGCTGAAAGCTGCCCAGACGTCAGTCGCTTTTGGATGTATTAAATATGCAGATCTCTCCCATAACAGACTAAACGATTACGTATTCTCCTTTGACAAGATGCTGGATGACCGAGGAAACACAGCTGCATATTTGCTGTATGCCTTCACGCGGATCAGGTAGGTTGAGTGTGCTGGGAGTCGCTTGGAGTTCGTCTCTGATGCTCTCTGCATCTTTATCGCAAAGGGAGATATCTGCCCCTTTATCGTGGGGAAGGGGGCGACTGTTGCATCAGTGCTGTTAGGGGTAGTTGGTAAGAGAAGCCAGCTACACTGGTATGTGCTATAGGCAAGATTTTGTTTGTCATTGGAAATGGTGTCCTCTGCTATCTGAAAGAGGGCTCCTCCATGCGACACGCATCCCGGGCTTTTAGCTAGCAGGGAGGGAACCGTAGGAGTTTCTGGTAATTCCATTAGAGGCTTTAGGTGGTTGGAGAGGGGTGAGCCTGTGTTCCAGCAGCTGCTCACCTCAGGTGTCACCATATCCCCCACAGTTTTTCTGGCACCCTGAGCCCTGGTTTGCTTGGCAGCATCAGCTGTCCTTGCCCACGCATGTGCCCAGAGCACATCCCACCCTGTTCCTCTGCAGTGCCCTGCTGGATCGCTGTCCTCCATCCCTCCCTGTTCCTCTGCAGTGCCCTGTTGGATCGCTCCGAGGACAGCGCCTCCCCGCGTGTTCCCAGGGCTGATTGCTCTCTTCTGGCCTGGTAACCCAGGACTGGGCAAGTGAGGAGATCAGCGGGTGGCCTGTGCTAGCCCTGAGACAGGCCAGACACCTGACCAACTGCAGGCTGGCCCTGGGGCAGGTTGAGCAGTGAGACCCTCACAAGCAGACTGTGTTTTGGATCATTTCAGGGCTATTGCTCGCCTGGCCAATATTGACGAGCAGATGCTGCGGAAGGCAGCCAGGGAGGAAGTGCTCATCCTTGACCATGAGAAGGAGTGGAAACTGGGCAAGTGCATCCTGAGGTTCCCTGAGATATTGCAGAAGATCCTGGAGGACTTGTTATTGCACACGCTCTGTGACTACCTTTATGAGCTGGCCACCACCTTCACTGAGTTCTACGACAACTGCTATTGCGTTGAGAAGGACAGGCAGAGTGGTGAGTGTTGGCCTAGGGGTGCTGCATGGTCCTGTGTCACATACTGTGGTACAGACAGTCTGCGGGGTGTTTCCTTGTGCTGGGAAGGCTGTTGTTACACTACTTGCTGCTGCAGAACTAGTGTTGTCCATGTGGGAGGACTGAAGGTGGCTGGCACAGACTGTGTCATCATCTGCCTGTGAAGCAGGAGGGTTGAGTTGCGAGCAGCCAGGCACCTGGAAACACGAGGGCTGGTCAGTCTGCCTGGCTCGGGGAGAATGGGAGGGGGCTCAGTGTGCCCAGGGCCAGGTTGTGGGCGGATGGGGTTCCCCTGGGGAAGGCAGTGTTAGTTGTTCTGAGCAGCTCCTCCAGCTCCTCCGTTGGTGTTTTGCAGGCCAGATCGTGAAGGTGAACATGTGGAGGCTGCTGCTGTGCGAAGCCACTGCCACCGTCATGGCCAAAGGATTTGACATCCTGGGGATTAAGCCTGTGCAGAGGATGTAGCTGTTCCCTGTGGGGTGACAATAAAGGGACTAAAGAACTGGAGGTGTCTGTGTCTGTTGGGGTGGAGTAAGGGAAGATACTCTAGGGGAGCAGCACACCCTTAGGAAAGAAAGGAAGGAAGAAATGAAAGGTAAGGAGGAAGTAAGGGAAGAAGGGCCATGGGCACAACTCAGAGCAGTTCTCTGTGCAGGAACCAAACCCCACAGGCCCATGCCCAGGCCTGCTCTGCTTCAGTCTGCAGAGTTTAAGGACTGAGAAGTCAGAACACCCAAGAGCACCTCCAGGAAACCCTCCAACCACAGTGCAGTCACCCACACTGCCAGAGCCAACCTAACTCTGATGACTCCCACCGTCCTCTTTACCTTATTTGCCAGGTGTGAGCAGATCACCCAGCTTTTGATCTGGCATCCCTCAGCCGAGCACAGAGCTCTCAAGGGAGCCAAGCGGTCTCATCCCAGCCTAGCAGTGTGAGGCCCCGGTGCTCAGGATGCTTGTCTCATGGAAGTTGTTAGTGAGCTGATCAAGGCAACAGTCAGGTACCTGCAAAAGAGACTGAACGTCACACTCAAGGACTGAACTTTAATGTAACACACCAGGGAGGTGTGAAACAACACACACTTACCAGGACAACGGAGTCAGGCTGTGGGGCATGCCGCCTACAAGCAAGCACACACATCCGCATCAGTGCCCCGTGCAGGTGGCCTGTACCAGCCCTCAAAAAAGGGGCGGCTTCCTGAGTGCCTCTCAGAGGACAGCAGTGTTCGGCTGCATGCTGTGGGAGCAGCACCATCAGCTGCCAGCAATGCTGGTGTAGGCAGGCAGGCAGGCAGCGGTTTTACCTGGAGGAGCAGGAAGCCCAGGGGAGGAGCAGATCAATTAACTTCATTCCCTCAGAGGATGACACAAGGGAAATGCCTTTCCCTGCAGCAGCAATGTTTTGAATCCCTACAGAGTCGGCAAACGTCTTCGCTGGGTGCGTATCGATCTCGAGTTACCCCAAGGCCAACTACAAGGCAGCGGGCCATGGCTCCTGCCTTTGCTTTGGGATTTGTTGGAAGCTGCACTGTGCGAAGTAGAGCAGCACAGAAATGCAGCTTTGCTACCACTAGAGAGTAGGTGTTGCACTTGATTTAGGTGCTCAGTGGCGTATGCGTGTGTGTGTATATGTACATATACATGTATATCTGTATATACAGATACATAGATACAAAAGATACACGTATCTATTTATCTGATGTCCCAGGTTCTTTCCCATATAGACAGCTGTAGGGAGGGCTCGGCTATGACACTTAGACAGCGCCTAGCACCTGATGGGCATGGGTCTGGCACTTAAACAAGCACACACCTGTGCAAACATGCGTTCCTGATGGCTGTCTGAACAATGTCCACAAAGACCTAGCTCTGGTGCCACGCTGGCAACAGCATGACATCCATATGTGCTGGGGGCTTCACCAACTGCCCAAACCATGTGCTGTGCTACATGACCATCTCCTGTGCACACACATGCACCCGCACCCGTGCCATGGTCAGGCAGGAGGCCAGGCCCCTCTGGAGCACCCACTATGGAGTCAGGGAGCAGCAGGGGCCGGCTGCTCCAGGGGACTGGGGCACTGAGTGCAGTACCATGGGGTAGGGCTGGGCAGCGGCTCACCAGCCAGGACCCCGTCCCACCATACCTGAGGGAGACGCAGGGCAGGCCCGGGAATGGCAGTGGCGACCAATCGAGAGTCCCAGTTGCAGGTGCATCCATCAGTGCCGAGGCGGGGACGAGGCCAAGCCAGGCAGGGTCAGGTCCAGTGGTGGTACCAGTATCAGCCGCAGTCCAGCGATGGCCGGCAACGGCCACAGTGACAGGGCAGGGCCAAGCGTCGGGGTCCAGGTCCAGAGCAGCAGGTGCGTGTCCCATGGGCATGGTGAGGCCACCCCACGGAGCTGCCTGCAGCCTCTCCTCGAGGTCACCAGCAGAAGGGGGACAGTCCTCTCCAGACGGTCTCTGGGTGCTGGCACCAAACCCCTCCCCTGGCAGGGCAGGGGCACACCAGCAGGGCCCTGGCACCCCTCGGTGAGGGGCAGCCCCACAGCTCACAGGCATGGCGTCAGCGGTGCTTGTTGTGAAGCGCCCTGGTCGTAGCAGGAGCATGCAGGATGTCCGGGGGTCCAAGGGCCACTCAGAGTCCCTGTGGGGCTCTTTTGGGGGGGCCATGCAGGGATGGGGCTAGCTCCCATGTTGCCAGGGCTGACTGTAGGGTGTGGGGCAGGCAGCAGGCGTCAGGACACCCCAAGGGGCCTTAGGGCTGGGCAGAGGGGTTCAGGCCACCACTGAGGAAATGGGGACCCACAGTTGGGCTGGGAGTGAAGGGTGTCACTTAGGAGCCCTAGCCAGGTTGGGAATTGATGCCATGGGGAGATCAGACCCCAGGCTAGGCTGGGGGGGTGGGTGTCACTCAGAAGCAAGAGGCTGGTTGGGGGTCTCGGTGCTGGGGGAGCCCTGAGGCAGGGCCATGTGTCAGTTCAGGGGAGCCATGGGGCATCGGCTCCTGCCCAGCCGTGATGCTGGAGCAGAGTGCGAGAAGACCCGACCTGACTGTCGGGGTGCACCAAGGACCAGCGGCACCCCCAAGGGAAGGGGCCTGGGAGTCGAGTGGGGTAACAGGGCTGGCAGGACAGCCGCCCGGTCCCACAGTACCTGAGCTGGGCCAGGGACAGCAGCCAGGGTCAGCCAAGAGTCCAGATCATCAGACACGTCCATGGTGATGAGGTCTGAGGTTGAGCCAGGAATGTGAGTCAGCAAGGGAGGTCAGGATCAGGTCCGGTGACAGCAACCAGGGTCAGCCACAGCCTAGTGATCGCCAGGCAAGTCCATAATGACGAGGAAAGGCCGAGATCAAGCCGGGAAGTCAGTCTGTGGGTCAAGTTCCGGATCCCGATTACTGGGGTCCATGGCCAAGCACAGGCATGGCTGTTGCTCCGGCCAGGCCCCAGGAGCAAAACCTCAACTTCAACCTACTCCCACAAGAAGGGATGGTCGGCCCTGGCCGGGGCCTCCCTGCAAGAGCATATGGCAGCCTCTGCCCCACGGGTACGCTCTAAGTTGGCCCCAAGCCCAGGGAGTCAAGCTCCCATAGCAGTTGGGGGTTGGAGGGAGAAATGGAGGAATGCTCTCACAGCCCTTACAAATAGTTGCGGTAAAATCTGCAATGACATTAATTTTCTCTCTACTGGTGTCAGCAGGACTCACACCTATCACAGGCTCAGAGAAACAGCTGGGCTGGCAGGGACCTCGGCAGGGCTCTGGTCCAAACTGCTGCTCAAAGCAGGCCACCTACATCAGGCCGCTCAGGGCTTTTGCTTTGCTACAGCAAGTGACGTACCTGGAAGAGTCTGTTGCACTCCATTATCATGTGGGCCAAGCCCTGCGTTGCTGCCAGGTTCTCATTCAGCTCCCTCTGGTCTGGCTTCCCCAAGCTGCACTTCCTCTGACTAGATCTACGGAGAGGGGAAGGCGAAAGGAAGACTCTGTGAGCAAGGTGCTGTGAACCGCAAGTACAACATGCCTACTCGGCTGGCCTGCCTCGGGGCTGGAAACCGGCAGCTTCGGCAAAAACACACTGCATTGAAGGTCCTTTAGGTGCCATGTAGGGGCTCATGCCTGCCGGTTACTGCAGCAAGGTCCATAGACAGCATTCTGTCCCAGCACACCCCGAAAGTGCCCGGGGCAGTACTGACCAGTAGTAATGTATGCCCAAGAAAGGCAAGTCAAGGCTTTTTATTCCCCAAACACGTCATCACACACTTGGCCAAAGACAGCCACGACTCCAAACTGATTTGTGCGTAGCCTTCAAATATCAAGCTCCTTTGATACTCTGCAAAGCCTATGCAGAACCTTTTAAATCCTTTGGCCCAAACCACACCAAACGCGATTCAAAAGCAGTCCCCTCTTTTAATTCATAATCATATGACATCATTAATCCTGGCTTCTGATACTTTTATCTATGTGCATTCCTGCCAAATGGCTTGAAAATTGGGTGGAAGATAAGAGTCCTCAGCACTGCTCCTCAAAGTCAGACCTGTCAGCTTCTGCCCTTTGAAGTCGGAACCCTGCACTCTGGCATTAATGCCCAGTTACAAAAAAGCTAAAGCTTCAAAGCATCCTGGCTTCTAAACAGTGACAACAAAGAGAAAACAGTTTCTATTTTTGGTCCTAGTATTTCAGCATAATGTTTATGTAAACCAAAGAGGTACAACTCCCAAAGTACGATTCTCAGGTGCTCAAACACAACTGCAATCTGGGAAGGACGTCGCATCCCCAGCTGCCCTCGCAATGGCCACACGGCCCCCGGCCATGTGCCGGCTCAGCCCAGGGAGAGCTGGGCAGCCCTAGGCTCTAGTTACGCTTTGGCATTTCCAGATGCTTTGTACCATTCAAAAGACAAGTCCTTAGTGTTTTCTTTCCCCTCTCTGTGCTATCCAGAGCCTGCATTATTATCCTGAAAGATGCCAATAGCACTTCTGACAGCTTCTGCTCTGGAACTAGTCCTCATCTTTAGATCCCCATGTGAGGTGATGAACTTGCTACTCTGATGGGTGCACAATGTTTCCATCAAACTCAACTGTCCTTTTCTACCCTGATACGTGTTTGTCCATACACAGGAGCATGGAGTAAAGCAAACAGCCCTGCCTCAGAAGACCAGATAAGGCATGAATGCACTCAGAGATTATTTGTCTACTTTGGCCCAAGGGCACCTTCCTCCCTGCACGTACAAACAGGGGATGTTATGCAACCCAGATACTTCTACTTACTGAGATAAATTTACAGAATCCCTGTGGCTCGGTTTGGCAGGAACAACCCCCTTATCACCCAGCAGAACTAGTGCCAGCAACTGCTACAATCTGCCAGATAGCTGCAGGGCCTTAAAGCTGCACCTGGGCTCAGGCTGCCAGTGCAGGAGCTACGTTTTCAATGGCCAGCACCACCTTAACGCAAACAGTGGGCCACGTGCTGGGTTCCTGGGCAGCTGGACCTGTGGGCAACTGCAAAGAGTACAGGAGTTGCAAGGGAGGCAGGCTAGCTCGCATGCAGACGAGTCAGGAGTATGACAACGGGGCCTCACCATTGTTCTTTACACTGGACAAAGAGCTGCTGGATCGCTGCGTGCACCGTGGTCAGCTCCTGCTGGGCCTGAACAACCATATTTGAGACAAACCCCAAAACACATACACTATTTCTCCCTTAAAGGCAGACACTGATCCTAGGCCAGCTACAGAAGACATTGTTCCAGCAAAGAACACTATGGGCAGCAGCAATGCCAGCATTAGGATGCTAATACCTAGTGGAGGAGGAGGAACTATCCCTTCTCAGGGTGTTGAGGTGAAACAAAGAAGGTGCGAGACAGACAGCAATGTTGGTTGGGGTCATCTGGTTTTCCTCAACAAAAGCAACCACATCTCGTAGAAAGAACAGGAGGATTTTCAAAGCTTCTCGGTTTTCCTTTGGGAGAAGAAGAATAGCAGCCTGGACAGCCTGAAACTGCTGATCCTTCGGCACGTCTGAAAACAGAAAAAATGATGAAAATCACATGTGACTTGCAGAGGAAGCATCCATCAACAGAGTCCCAAGCAGGGTATTGAAACTGTAGGTTCATCTATTTTCCTGTCGCTCTAGCTCGCAACAGACAACACAAGGGCCATTATCACAGTCACATCACACGAGTACAGTTTTCTCCTATTGCCTGTCAAGATGCACATTCACACCCAGTGATGCTGGTGCTTGACTTGCGATTTACCTTGAACACCATGCTAATGAACGTATCCTGAACCGGCTCTGGTTACAATCCAAATAAGGGCTTGTCTCCCCATAAAATATTACTCTGGAATGATACTTTGGAGGAGATAGCTGCTCTACTGTCTTTTCCTTTCAGCTTCAGGCATGAAGAGAACAGATGGTCACAGATAACTCAATTGAGAGAACAATGTTTTGCCAACAGATTTTAATTCACACTGAAACGCAGTGAGACTGTGTGCCCAAACAGCTCCCGCAGGAGCGTAGGTATGATTCAACCTGCCACGCACCCCCCCATCATAAGGATTTCTCCAATTTACACCACTACAAAGGGTAGAAGATCACTTCTCTTTCCCTTCAAGTAGAAGCACACACGCAGACCACACAAAACATGCTTTTTGGTGAAAGCAGCATATTTCTTATCTCCAGAAGACAGTAATTTAATCACGGCACTTGCTCAAGTCACATGTGGCACAAAACGGGTGAGTAGGGTGAGTAGAATTCAGTCATTTGCTGTTTCTTTCCCAAAACAAGAGACGGGAGGTGGACAGTGGCCAGGTTATAATAAATGGAAGAAAACAGTTCCACATCCATAGGACACAGGAATTGTGGACCCCCTCACAAAAAGGATTTGTGGATGCAAAAAGAAAACTTGCTTCAAACAAATAAACAAACCATTTTCAGACAAAATTCTAAAAGCCCGACAGGTTAAAAAATAAAACCCAACCAAACATTCACGAACCTGCACCATATAAAGGACAGCAGCAGCTCATGTACTCATGTCAATAGAAGTCACATAAAACAGGCTAAAAACCAGTCCACTCAGAAATCCCATACTTTGACTTTCAAAACCTTTTCTCAAGAAGAAACTTCCCTGTCGCAACATCATCATAAGCCCCTACAGCAAGTTCCTTCCCCAAACCAGCTGCTTTTTGAAAGTGAATCCCTTGAGGGCAAAGTACCGGAGATGGAACCTGTTTAAAACTATGTTCAAGGATAGATTTCAGCTTGACGTTTCCTTCTTTTCCAGGCTGAGTCTCAAGGATGCTCTCAACAGTGAGAGCCCAGGCAGAAAGTTGCTGGTGTTTCCAGGCGCAGACGCTGTTTCACAGCAACTGTGCTTGGGCACCTTAATAAAGAAATTTCATCAATATAACATGACTTCTTGCACAAGGAGCTACTTCATACCATGAACAAGGGGACTGGATTCTTTCTTAATTTTGCAAAAGGAAATGACCATTTAAAAACGCAGTTTAGGAGGGCTGCTACAATTTATGTAATTACACTCATCCTTCAAAGAACAGAAAAGACACAATGTTAGGAAATAGCTGGCCCATAGCATGCAGATGGGAAGCTCTTAAGTCTAGAGCCACAACGAACTCATCTGTTCAGAGACGTCCTGCCTGACTTGTCTCCTCTGACTACAAGGGGACATGGCCCTAGTCCTAGTCTGGCCACTGCCTTGTACAGCTGAATATTAAGATATTCAAGGAACTGGAAAACTATAGCTTTTGTGACCTACATTGATAGATGTGGAGGAAGGATTCACAGAGCCTGCTAGTAAATATAGGCTCGGGAAGGTCTCGGAAATACTGCTTCACCATATCGGCCACATCAAATGCTGACTGCCCTTCGTAACATACGTTGCTGGGGTTGGTTTCGTTCATTTCTCTTAAAGACAGAATCCTGGATTTAACACCGGATTTTCGGAACAGGCCAACCTACAGGTAAAAGAAAATATTAAAGACAAAGAGAGGGTTCATCAGGAATCAAACCTCTGACAAATGATTGATCCTTCACGTTCCTTTGATAGCTAATGGTATCCTATGGTAGTGAGATCTAACACCAAAATATTTTTGTATCATTAGAAGCAGCACGGATATTCCTCCCAGGCATACCATGACCGACACCCACAGAACCAGCTGTGAAAGACATATCAATTTTCATGCTTGTTTGCTTGCTTTTTATTTAATGCAAAATTACTCTTTTTTACTTTTAAAATCATTACTATTGCCATCTGTCAGTTTGCTCGAGCAGGCTATGTTCACACAGTAGAACTGCAAGCTTCTAGCGCACCAATGTGTGTTCATCCAAAAGCAAATGCACATTGATGCCCATGTGGAGCAAACAAACTCAGACTGTGAGATCCACCAGGTTCGGGTTTAACATCTGATATGTCTGATGCATCTAATACGTCTACAGGTTGGCAAAGACCAATTGCCATTCTGAGGGAAATTATTTTATTTTTAATATGAATGTCAATCCCGTTTCAGACAAAACCTGGATTTAGAAGTTTCCCATGAACTTGACCTCAACAAAGCTTCTGCTGAAAGTTTCACTGTGTGCCACTGAGACAGTATTTACATTCATTGTTTTATTTATATTAACTGAATAGATACCACGACCTCAAAATGAAACACAGTGCCTTCATAAGAAACTGACTGTTCACACTCCAGTTTGTGCCACCAAACTGCGTTGTAACTTCACGGAATGCACACATTTTTGTGCTTTGGCATAATAATAATAACACCTATACAACTGCAAAGCACAGAAAAAAGAAAGCCCTTTCTTTAACTAACATGTCTTATGTCATGGGGTCTCCCATTTCTGCACCTATGCTATAGAAACAGCATATGTAACATACGCTTTCACTGCCGTGCACGCATCTCCACTTAGTGGATAAATACGGATTTGAGATCCAGAAAAAGATGTTACAGGCACTGGTGTAATATGTTTTATCTCTGCTTAGTGGTACATTTCAGCTGAAACAAGATTAATTATTAAATTAGCTCTGGCACTACCAGCAACCACAGAACAGAGGGAATAACAACATTGTGTGGTAGATTTACTTCCCAAGGGAGCAGAGGCATGCTACCTCACCAGGAGAAGACAGCTTGACTGCCTGCACCAAGAGAACTGGCTGCAGATGATTTCAGTGAGGCAAGGCACAAAAATACAATACAGGACTAAAGGCATTCCCAGAAGGAAACAGCATTGGTATTTCCTCGCAGGCCACCCGCTCAGACCTACACCTTCCTGCCTATTCAGAGCCTTAAAAGGCAAGAAAGTCCCTCACAAAGGCTGGAAGCAGAGACTGGTTCCCTGGAGCAGATCCGTTTACGGAACAGAGCTGCCCTGGGCTGCCTCAAGTTCATACCTGGTCAAGAAAGTGGCTTCTTAGGTAGTCCAGTGCTTGCAGTATGCCGTTAGGCAATGGGTGGCTTGTTCGCTGAACATTCAGGAGCAAAGGGACCCCAAACACATTTTTGTCCTTGTAGTCAGAGGCTTTTATTTTTTTAATGAACTTTGGTATGGACCTGAAAACAAAAACCAGTGCATCCAACTCATTAGCTCTCCAGCACAGTTCCTGCTACTTCAGTTACATGCATGGGAAAGGATTTAGTTATACTTGCCACATCCCCTAATTCTGCCACATGCCTGTACACATAGCATCGTAAGATAGAGAGAAAATCATTAAGGGCAATTACAGGACTGACTTCCTCATTTCAAAACTGAAATTAGCTTTAATAAAGCATCCTCATGTGAAATATGTTCCATCCCTTTAGGACACTGCAGGCTTTTTTCACTTCTTTCTACATTCAAGTACCAGATCCCTATCACAAGACGCTAACTGATATTTCGAAGTCCTACGAGTGACTGACTTTGTGATTGTTTTAGTTCAAACTGGGACTTGATGCTGAAGAAATGGATTCTCAGTCCAGCCGGCTCTCACCTCAGGTCCTGCAATCTCTGTGAAGGAGCTCTGACAAAGCCCTGCAAATGGGCAAATTTAAAGAGGAAACTATAACGTGCTTTAAAATCAGTAACAACATGACCACCAGCGAGGAGCAAAAGTGCAGTCCATAGCAGAGGAAATCCTGGAGCCACTGAAATAACCATGAAACTGCCAGCAATTTAACAGGATGAAATTCCTCATCTTGAACATATGTCATCTAGGCAGACAAGGAAATTCAGCTGCTTACATCAAACCCTCTCTTTCCAACACAGGTTGCTTTAATATTAGACAACTTACCAGTTCCAACCCTGCTTACTGGAAGGGGAGTATCTGTCCATTAAAGCAGTGAGTTTCAACAAAGCCAGCTTTTGTGTCCGGGCTAGCTGGGCAGCTGACGGGCTATCAGTCTGGGTGGGAAGGCTTTCCAAGTTCACGCTCTCTTCCACAGACCAGTGTTGCTTCCCGTGCCTACGGGATAAATACTGTTTAAGCTTAGGACTATTTCCATTGTCCCTGTTAGTTTTCTGCCTGCATCTGTGAAGACTCTAAATGACCTGCAGTTCCCAAACACCACATGGTTAGTTGCATTTAAACAAGGTACTTCCCATCCAGGAGGTACTCTGGCGATACAAAATGTTTCAGTAAGAAATACAGCAAGCTAGCCATAAAGTCTGATTCCAAATGTCTAAGTGCTCATGCAGGTTGTGAGCGCCCTACTTTCAACAGAGGTCAGAGCAGATGTAGATACCAGACTGCCTACAGACCAGCAGTACCTGGCACCAGCGGTGCAGACCCTGCTACCCAGAACAGACTTACTTAAGACTTACTTTGTTCTGGAAAAGCAATTACATTTTGAGCGGAGAGAACCAATGGGGAAATGTTCCCAAGGGGCAGCCTACTAGAGAAACCCAAGGATGGCTGACCTGTTGGTCTTTTTAGAGTCTGTCACGTATGCCAGGTCTGCAGAACTGATCTCCTTGCCCAGTTCACAGCTGCTCCCTCCCTCAGTGGTTGGGAGGTCTGCTGTTGAGCCCTCTGTTTCAAGACAGATTTCTTTAGGTGAGGATGGATACAAAGAGGTCAAGTCACTGGCAAAGTCAGAATCCACATCATCTGAGTACTTCTCTGTCCACTGATCAACCAACTTTTTGAGACCATTGACATCTTCTATAACATTGTTCAATTCTGTAAAAACATCATCATCGCCAACTTCTATTGCCTCCAACTTATCAAGTTCAATATTGGGCATGTTGTCATATACACTTAGCCTGTTATCTGTGCGTGAAAGGGGGCTCCTGGGGGCTTTGGAGTCCTTGGAACCGCTTCTGCTCTGGCTCCTTCTGCACCCATGAAAACTCCCAGTTCTCCAGTTGACGGAAGAGTTGTCTACAAGAGACAGGGAACTGTTTGTAAGTGCTTTGGGGAAAGTGCCAGGTTTATGGCCTTGTGGTATTTGAAACATCTGGTTCATTCGTAACTTCATGTCATTTTTTAGATTTTGCTGAGATAGATCATTCCACAGCAAGAGCTTGCTAGAATCCAAGTCCTCTGCATACACCCCCCTTCCTTCATAGTGGCTTCGTGGTTTTATAGCAGGACTTGGAGTGCTCACTGTGCTGCTATTTTCAGACCGATTGCTGCTATTGCAACTCTGTAGAGAAAAGGAAGAATTGTTCTTTGTTTGGATGCCAGAGAGGTCAGAAATATTTACACAGTTCAGCATCTTCATCTTTTCTTCATTAAGTCCCTCCAGAAGAACAGGTTCACTTATTATGGGTTTGGCCTTTGACTGACCACTCCTTAAGTTGCAGCTCCTTAAATGCAACTTCTCCATTTTCTTTAGAAGGCTCTTCCTCTTTTTACCTGGTGATTTATCCAAAAGCTTCTCCTCGCTGGTGATATTTAAAAATTCACTGGGGGGAGGGGAACAACTAAAGGTAGAGTCCAGTGAAGCCACCTTAATTGAGGAACATCTTGAGGAACTCGTGCTGGTTTCCACATCTTCAAAAGGTTTTGGGAAGCTAACAATGTCACTGTCACCACTGCTAGTACTGTGAATTGAGGACACATCATGTTTCTCGCCATGATCCAGAAAGACAGAAGCCTCGTTGCTGATGCTTTTCAGTATTGGACTGCTTGGGACTGATGCACTAGCACCTTCCTCTCCTGGGAAACCTTCTAGGCTCTCGATACGAGACCATCTCTGACTGCACCTCTCATAAGCCCATTTGTTACTTATTGCACAAGGTTCATCATCTTCAGAGTCATCACTCTTAGAAGGAAAAAAACAAAAGTACAGTTCAAGGGCAAAGTTTGGCAAACTTCAAATTATCAAAACATGTTAACAAAAAAAGGAGACAATTTTTCTGCCTACCTCCAAAACCCCCTAGACCAACATATGGAAATGTGACCATTCAGTTACTGAAGGTCTGCCCTGAGTTCTGTTCTGTTAGTTGAAAAATGTGCTGACAAATTACTGAGCATGCTGACAAATCTGGTAAGTTTACCACAGGAAAAGATTTGATCTGAGGATGAAAAATTCTGTTTTGTGGCAAATCCAGAGGTTTTGAAAGATAATTGTATTGGGTTTACATGGCCTTTCCTAAAGCCAAACAAATCAACCACTCTTTCATGCTTCTGTGACCAAACCTCATCCATTTTCAGGTAAAGAAGCATTTGGCTGTGGGACTGTGGCAGCATCAATATCTGGCGCACCCTCTTGGAGACCTCAGCCTCACCGGCCATTTGCCCCAGGTGCTCCATTTGCTGTATTGTCCCCACTCCAAGTGAGTGCCTGGCCAGCAAACTCTTAGAGAGACGGGAATGACCTGTCTC
The DNA here is from genome assembly GCF_000699145.1 of Aptenodytes forsteri. Lineage (NCBI taxonomy): Eukaryota > Metazoa > Chordata > Aves > Sphenisciformes > Spheniscidae > Aptenodytes > Aptenodytes forsteri. Next base: position 2,366,067 of record NW_008796044.1, on the reverse strand, counting down.
TTCTCTGTGGACCTTCCCTTGCCCCGTTCTTTCCTGATGGCAGAGTGGAACTTGCCAAAAAACTAGACATTTTTCCAAAATCTGACATTATTTTCTTGCTGGTCCTGCAGTTAATCCATGGTACCTAAAAGGCTTTACAATCCTGGTGTTAACCGGTCAAGATGTGGCTGTAACTCTGTTTTATCTACAGTACTTTTTTGCAGGAGAGGACAAAGCCAGCACAGCTAAAACCTATCCAGCTTCTACTGGCTGGTCATTTGACATTGGCTGACACTATCTGGATTGTCCATTTTAATTTTTCTTACCCTTCATTCAGTCAATAAGAGGAAATTTCACTTTCAGGCCTTAAATAAGATGTGAAGCTACTTAGGAAAGCAATAAAAGACATGCTGAGGTGGGGCCTTGGTGCAACTATTGGACGGTAATATGTGTCAAATTAGTTTTAAAAACTGTTTCAAAACACACCCCTAACCTACCTTACAAAGTTACAAAATGAACATTACATAAATTCAATTGCTATGTTTTTCAGTGGAAAATGCAAATGGAAGAGCTTTGCAGGATGGAAAAGAATAGGAAGAAAAGTCCAGACCTTGCTAGTCCTTTATAGGCCTTTTAAAAACAGGTTTTTGATATAATAGCGAAACACATTTTTAATGAGAAAATTACAAGTATTTTATAAACATACCCGTTTCCTCTGACGGCTTATTTCCACTTTCATTGATGCACACTTGTTCAATGTGTTCAACCGTCTAGGGTATAAGAAAAAAGGCAGAAGTGTTAAATTTAAACTATTTTATTTCTTAAAAACAAACATACATATACCAAACCAGCTGTGAACTTCTACGATGGAGTCTTCATTATTGGTGTCAAAGACTGACATTCTGTTAGAGGTTCTCCATACGTTTTGCTAAAAACAACGCCAACTGACAACCCCATGATGTTCACAGTTCCAGCTCTGCCATCTTAAAATTAGAGAAGAGGGCCATAATTAATCAGTTAATTAAAAATCATACAATGAGCTTTAATGATTGTTAAAAACTGTATATTGATTTAAGATTTTGAAAATGAAAGAAAGTCTGAGTGAGCTTCTTAAAAAAATAAAAAACCCATGAAGTCATTAACCTGTATCCTTGGAAGGACTTTATTATCTATCATTTTAATTAAAACTTGTGGAATCAATAAGGCCCCAAACTAGTCAGTCACTTAACTGTCAAATAAATATATGGCATCAATAGGGAGGCACACTGACAGCCTTCAAGGAACACTCAGGACAGAAGTCATATCAAGAAACAAAACACATCCGAAGTTCTCTAACATCTGCTGTGCATTAGAGATGTATATGCAAACAGCTCCTGTTGGTGCTCCTGTTACAAGCAGAATTTGAATTCAGGTGACCTAACAATACAGAAAAGGACCAAACCACTTCGCCAGAAGAGGAACTTTCCAGTCCCTTAAGAGTTAGAAATTCTTATTGCGTCCCTTGGATCGGCCAAGTGGTGTGGCATGGATAGTCTGGAGTTCACTTCACCTGCTAAACAATCTCATGATGAGAAGGCTTCAATAACTGCAGTGAGTAGTGAAGTAGAATGCCTCTACACTATCCTGGCACACTTCTGTTGGGAAAGGCCAAAGAGCAATGAGTTTGACTTTGCACTGATGATGCAATTTCACTTGTGTGCTGTGAACAGCTGTGGCAAAACAATAATTTCAAATCAATACCTTTGCTTCTCACTCAAAAACAATGTCAGGAAAACAAAACAGAAAACGTATCTCTTGTGCAGATCGGTTTTGCTGTTTATCTCCTGGAACAGCTCTGGGGAAGATCACTAGTCAGAGGAAATCCCTGCACTCTGTAATATGCAATTCTAAAGAGCAAACTGTCGTGCTACCTTATGCTTGCAGGGAACTGATTATTCTTTCTCAGCCTGCAGACATTTCACATTACAGAAAATACAGATTTGATGCTTAGCATAAGGTCACTGAGACCTTGGCTGAAGAAGACGTGCAGACACATGCTTACTTTACCTTTAAATTCTTAAAACAACCAGCTTCAGTGGTACTAAAGTATGTGCTCAAGTGTTTTCTTTCAGTCGTAGCATTGATGACTTTGTTAGTCTCTGACAAAAACTAAGGCGTGAAAAGATGAATGACAAATAACTATGGAGTATTAAAGATGATTCATAATTAATGTTTACCTGAATAGTGATTCAATTGCATCTCCATCTAAAAATTCATGATCTTTCCTCACAGTTTTTACATCAATAGGAAACTGCATATCTGTAAACAAAGAAGTTGAATCTGAAATCTGAGTTATAATTGCAAAGACTTTGAATTTTGCAACATATTTATCATCATAGGTGAAATAAATCTAAATCTATTTCTATAGTTATATATTCACACAAATGTCCTTCAAGTAAGTGAGGACCAGTTCCTTAGAGCAAGTGGGAGAATAAATGTAGGTATTCGCTTGCTATTAGCTACAGGTAGACAAGCATTTGCTGCGTTTCACTGCTGCTTACAGTGACTAAGTACTATAGCCAAGAAATACAAAATTAATGTTTTGCCTTGGTTAGGTTTGCCGCACCTTCTGCCTCCAAGTACAGTATAAAACTAGGAGTTTTACATGAGCTTTCGCTGGTGGTAAGGTACAATGCAGCACGTGACATATGCTGTTTGAGGTGTAGTGAGCCTGACAAATCGATACACCAGCTGAAGAGTTCAATGATCCAGCTTCTGAGAGTTAGCCTTGCAGATGAGGAACCGATGAGATCCATCAGTATTTTCTTGGCTTACTTTTTAAACTTAATTTACCTAGTCAAGTCAGGACACTGCAAAAACAGCAAGGTAATAGAGAGGATTCGTTATCCAGAAGCATGACAATGTATGCTTCCAACAAGCTGTAGGATTGACAGCTTATGATGTAATAAAATCTACTGTAGTCAAACGGGAAGCATTTCCATGAGACATCATGTTTTCATAGCATACAGCTTCCAAATTTGGCTCTGTCGCTTGACTTCCAATTCTTAATTTTGCAATGAACAGGGGAGGTGGGAATGAGAGTATGGAGAAGTTACTGTTCGTTCTTTTTGAGAGTATGGAGAAGTTACTGTTCGTTCTAACAAACGTCTAACAAACGTTCGTTCTAACGTTTATCAAAACTCTAGTTTTTTGATAAAATCTCTCTTAAAAATAGATTAGCTTTTGTTACATTCAATGCCTGTAACAATAAACGTATTTTAAAGAAGAACAGTTTTAAGGTATAAGCACAAATGTCTGAAAATTAGACCAGTTCTCAACAAATCCCTATCTCCCGCACAAGTAATAAGCACTCTTTGTAGCTTTAACAACATGAAAACATGCTGAAATTGCATTGTTTGGCTGCTTCTGAGTATCTGTTTTAAAAGCTTATGATTGCAAGATGATTTTTCCAACATTCTTTTTCAATAGAAAACAATCTTGCTCAAGACCACAGAGCCTTAGATGAGTTTTGGTTGCAATCAGCGAGTCGGAAAAAACCCCAACACTCCAAGGAAAAGGGCCTGAGAAAATTATAAGCAACTAAAAATCACAAAAGCAGAAATTTGACTGAGTTGCAGTCTAACAATAACCAGGAAAGATTTGGTCCTTTACAGAATTCTGCTGAGTCCGTGCTAAGCTAATTAAGATGTCACTTCTGCAAGAAGACACACCAGGTTACTATTTTTCTACAGGTTTGCATGAAGATATTACAGAATTTGGAAGTGCTTCCATCAAAAGTGTCAGGTTCTGAAAGATTATTTATGTAAACAATTCTACTTGAATTCAGTGTCAGCTGCTTGACAAGTCTTTGGGATCATACCTTCAAATAGCTGAGCATACTGGGGAAAACCAGCAGCTCTCAGCCAGTCGCAGGCTTCTCTGGCTTCAATTCCTGCAATGAGAACATAAAATTGTTCACTTACAGTGCTCACAAGAGTCAGTGCTTTCACAATATAAGCAAGCTAATTTTATCTGGTGGATTCTCAGAGGATCTTGTATATGAATGTTTTGTTAGTATATTACTAAAAAGAAAGACGTTCTGGTATCCAACGCACTTATATGTACATTGCTCTGGAGTAGTCATTCCAACATAGGATAGATAGCAAACATACGAGAGTCTAGATACGAGCACATACTTGAGATGTCATACATCGGTGTACATCAACTACCCCTGAGATCTGGACAGTGAAGCATCTGTTATATGTCGAAACGAGTGACTAGAGAAGGGTATATGATACACGTCTATGCCCTCGCGCAGCAAAGCCCATTCATGCATTCCAGTTCTGAGAGATGGTGATAAGACACAAACAAATCCTATAAATAAACTTAAAATGCTATCACAACTTTAATAACACTGGACACAGCCTAAGCATTCCCAGAACAAGAGTTCTCAGGAGTACCTGTTGCTAGGGTCTATCAATATTTATTTCCTTGCCAACTACCAATGCAACTTGGCAGTCACTTCAGCACAGCAGATGTCAAGAATCAACTGCTCATTTTGTGACAATTCATAAAGCCCTATGGCCAATACTGTAACATTCCCACAGGAGCAGGAGCAGAATATAACTTCACAAAAATCACAGAACACTCACCAGATGCCTCAGAAACATAAACATGTTTAGCATGAGTACATACCAGCAGGCTCTAAACTCTGCAAATACTAGAAGTTACTGGGTCTATTGAGGAGGAGAGGATTCCCATACTACACCTCTTGTATGTCTGCTTATACTCCAGCACACGTTACAACAGACACCAACCAAAAGGCAAAGACTTCTTTGAAAGAAATGTTATAAAAGTACCTTAAAACCAAGCATGCTCAGTAGAGAGAAATGTTTTTAAAGCACCTTAAAATGTCACATGCTAGGCTAGAGGAACAGACCTGTTTCTTAAAACTATTTTCTTTACACGTACACTCCAAGGTTAGGATTCTAAGGCACTTCACATACATACCTATTCAAATTCACTGCTTGCTTTGCCCTAACTTCTCAGTTGCACTTCAGTGCAACAGACTGAAGAAACTCATCAAAAAACTTACAGAACTTCCATGATTTTATTATTCTACTTCTAAACTTTAAATTATTTCCATTATCACTTGATTCATTTGGACAATGCCATCCGTAACAAAGGCTTTCCTGCACAAAACTCTATGGCTTTTTCATCTGAGAATAAAGCGATACCACAGGATGATAAGGATATTTCTACATAACCCAGATGCATGACTCTTTTTTTTTTCCAAACCGCAGAACAGAAACTAATTTCTTCCACAATAGCCTATATACACTATGCCTACATTTATTACTACACTTAGTGCCATAATTTATCATAATCTTTATCATAACACAGCATTTACTGCATACCAAGAGAGGGGACTGATAAAACACAAGCATTGTACTCACAGAGCAAAACAGGAAAGAAAATAAATCTGTAGAAAAGACTCAGGAGGATGACCAGTCTAACACTAAAAGTCTTCACAACGACAAGGTGATTTTCGCTTAGAAAAACCCAGTAGACTCACTCACCAGCTCAGCTGTGGAGAAACTATAGCTGTCCTCATTCCAGACCTCACTTTAAACTAGCCAACTTGAGCCTTTGCACAGCTTTCCTGAGCTCACACAGGAGAGTGACTGTGTAAGAGTTGAAGCTTCCCCAGTTGCCAACACGTTAAAATTACAACTCTATATTTAGAGCAAACCAAGCCATGAACAGTGATGCAAATAAGAACAGGCTAGAAAATATTCTGCAGCTAGTGATGACATTTTCAATGAATATGACTGAAAATACAATGACATTCTCACACTTAGAGGTGGCCTCTTCCACAGGACAAGGACACAGGAGCTGGGGGAATCTTCTTTGCTAACATAAATCTTCAGGCCTCTTAACATACCTTTGCGCAGTCCCATGGTGCAATGCCACTGCTGTGTTAGGAGACAACACATGGAGCACTACTAAGTTCTTGGCCTGCATGTCTACAATTATTTGCCACTAGATTTGCTGCGATTATTTCACTGTTAAAATAACTACCAAAAGTGTCCTACTGATACCGCTGTATTTCAGGGACGTCTATGCTGCCTCCTCCCAATCCTACTGGAAACTGAAATCATGAAGGGAAAATGGATGCTTAGGAATTTTACTCTGATGAAAGGAAATTCCCAGACCAGCCTGTATTCCTATGGTAATGATCAATATGAGAGGAAGAAATAAAAAGGAAAAAAGAACTAATTGCTCAAAAGGAAGTAACTGCTCTCCATAGGGCTGCCCTCAGTACTGACGTGCAAGACTGCTTTGCTTTTATGGCATGTGCAGCCTGAAGGACAAGTGAAAACTTATTAGATAGTAACGGCAGAATACAGATGAAGCACCCCGGCAGTGCTCTCCGTCAGGGACCCTGAAGAGTTCTTAAGATCTGGGAATAAAAGTCACAGAGATGTAAAAGAAGAGCAATAATCATGAGTGGCAGTAATGGCTAACACTAACATACTCACCTTGGGCAGCAACTGTTGCAAATGTGCAACAGATGCTTATAAATCCTGCCCTAATGGAGGTGCTAAAGTAATGATCACCGTTCTGGCAACTTGCATGATGCTTTAAGGCATGCATTAAAAAGCAGCCAAAGTTCAGTTTCTTATGTAAGATTCCTTCACGAAAAGCAGAGACAATCTTCTTGAAGACTCTTTGGGGCTATTGAAAGGACCCTCACATTATTTTTTTGGCAAGACAAATAGTACAGATGAGCCATTTGTGCAAGAGACCCATTCCTAGCTTCTGATCCTACCCTGGCTTCACAGCCTGTCTACTCCGCCTCGCCATGCAATGATGACATGCAGCTTCCCAGCCAGGCTCACTGACTGGTTAGAATTTGCTTTCCCATTTCTGTAGTCACACAGTCACTACAAAAGAATCTTCCAGGTTTACCAACCAACTTTTAAAATAGAGGTACTAACAAACACAAGCTGATAGCAATTGCTTTGTTTTTCTTGATGTTAGAACAGCTGCTCAGGCGGTTGTTGGAGAGAAGTTAGCTCTTCCTGAACAGAAACTGGAAATGGGGGAGCCTGCAGAAAGCTGGTATGGAGCAGCACCCCCAAATACAAATTGCAATTGCAGCATATCTGCCTGCGAGCCAGATGTCATACAAGAGGATGACAATTTTTTAACAGATCCTTTGGGCACTATGCGCAACTGAAATAGCAGAGCAACCTAAACATGTCACCTCCTTCTCATGAGCTGATTTCATAATTAAGTAGACGAAAAAAAATCATTTCCTCCAAAGCTTAATATTCTCTCTTAGAATAGAGGATACCAGCAAAATTTCCATGCCAAGCCAGCTGTTTCCCCATGGGCTATGGGTGATAGGTTACTACCAGATGTTTATGAGAAACAACACACAAGTAGATGACCTGTGCAATCCTATGGCTGTACTAGTTACACAGGTCCGTTCTGTGCTGAAGAGGATTCAGTTCAGTCCCAGTGAAAACAGCATTCAAAATGATGGCTGGGCCGCAGCCTGCCTGTCCCAACAACCCCCAGCAAAGCTTGCCTTCCACGGCTGCTGCTCCTTTTGCTCCACTGCGGTGCCATTCTGTGCTCTGCTAACCCCTTCTCTCCGGAGCCCCACTATCTACATCAGCTTGGCTGACACCTCCTCTCCTTCATCCACTTGGGCTTAAGACCTGCAAAACTGCGTTCCCCCATCTGAGCACTATCATCTTGTTTGCAGACTGGAGAGCAAACCCAGGTTCATCAGGTACTTAGAAACCAGATGCTACAACGTGTATTAAACCCCTATCAGAATGAACATCAATGTTAACAGGAACGTTTGCAATAATGAAAAGACATCTGTGCTGAGATTTAGGCATTCTCTCTGAGATGTTTTCCTCACAAGAAGCAGCACTTTCCTAACAACAAGGGAGAGGCAGCAACTGAAACCAGCGAGAAGCTGTATATGAAACATATGGTCAGTCTTACTACAAGATGATCACAAACTTCAACTAAAGAAGAGTGTCGAATTGTACCTCAAAACAAGGGAGAGGCAGCAACTGAAACCAGCAAGAAGCTGTATATGAAACAGGCCAGTCAGTCTTACTACAAGATCATCACAAACTTCAACTAAAGAAGAGTGTCAAATTGTACCTTACATTTTTAAAAATACTTCCTTTAGATAAAATGGGAGGATACAAATTTCTACTTGGAAGCATAAGTACAATGAACCTTATTCCCAGGACGCAGCGTGACTTTTCAGTTGCACAGCTCTGCTGCCAAAGCAGGCGTCCTGTTTCTTTCCTTTCCCCTGACTGCATGTTCCTACCCCTCCTCACCACCACTGCTGCGCCTGTGCGAGCAGGCCCAGCCAGCCAAACTGGCAGGAGACGATTCACTTTTTGTGGCGTGATCAGCTTTGTGATGCTTTAGCTTTCTGAGTTGGCTACCACACGTTCAGATGAGCACCAGTGGCGGGACGAGGGCAGCGGTGGGCACACGCAGGGAGAGGCATGGGAGTATGCAACTGCCCACCGGTGGCCGGCAGCCCTTAGGGCAGCTCAGCGTAGTATGGAACCTTAGCCTAAATGTATCATTTTTCACAGAGGTCTCACTGTAGCTCTCCTATTTTCAAAGTAATTTTTTAGGATATTTTTTAAAACCATGGTAGATGCATTACTTTTACTTCTGTCTTCATATAAAATAGTTTTCCAGTTTTGAAAGGTAAGAATCACATGGTGATCAGGTCTTAATTCATTAGAGGGATTTGCGTTTAAGTCTGAATCGTCCAAAACCATGCCAGCGAGCAAACAGTTTGGGAGGTTTTCTTGCTGTTTGCAGCACCCCTAGGTTACTCCAGGACCCTACTTGTCCACTTTTCTGTAGTATGCAAGCGCAGTGCTTGCAAAAAGGAACAGATTTTCTCAGCATGCCCAGCTAGGAGGCACTCACGTAGCCTCTCCTCCCCATGCCATGCGAGTACAGACAGGAGAACAGAAAAGAGGGTAGGACCGACTCTGACTTTATTTGACTACATATTACACCAATCTGAAAGGAAACAGAAAAAAAATCCAAAGAATTTTGTTCTTTCCCAATCTCTGTCATTATACAGGGAGATTTTTTTTCCACATGGCACTAACCCTCCTACAACAGCAGACAAGCAGACGCCCAGAGCCCCCGCCTCAAAACCTGCTTGATGTGGCACGGCACAGCCAACTGTTTCAGCACAGCGAGATGCTGCTGCCTCCTCTCATCACCAACAATCCCGAACTATCGTCCCCCGAGGCCTCCTCCAGAACTGGAGTCAACAAGCACCGGGCGTGCTTGGCAGCCACATGTCAAATTCTGCAATGCATTTTTCTTACAGCTCACGAGCCGTCGTCTGTGAGCTGGCAAGTCCTTTACGCAGTGACTTAGATCCTGTCATTGTCGGTTGTGCTGGCAGTGGTGGAAGCGACAAGGCTTTTTCAGGGTCCATTTGAAGATAAAATTACGAGTTTCCCATTGCATCTTTCTGGTCTGTGTATCTTCCTGGGGCTATAAAAATTTGTATTACTACCCTGTGACTTACAGCTGCTAATAAGGTATTTCATTTTATACACGCTCTATGAAAAATGCATTTGCTGCGCTAGAACTATGATGTCCTGAGGATGTTCGGAACCGCATTATACCTGCGACAGGATTTTCAAGAACTTTTTTTTCTTAAGTAAGTTATCTCCTCTTACTTAAAGGGAGAGTCTGAACATGTTGTCCACTCAATGTTGAAGGCTCAAATGGGATGCTTTCAAAGCAGGGTGTTTGCACTGGCCAGGGTAAGCAGTCAGGGACTTGTAAAACTGTCAAACTCTCCAAAAGCTGAGATGGATCATAAATAAGTGGAAATGTTTATTCTGTTGTCCCTTGTGAAATGCAAAATAGAAAAGCTTAATTGTACTATATTAACCCACTGGAGAAAGAGAAAAAAAAAAAAAAAGGATTATTGCTTGGAATTTTTCCAGGATAATTTAGGCTCCACGCAGATAGTGAATATAAATGTCTGGAAGATGAAAAGGCCAAAATATTTGTCCTTTCATTCCTACTTTACTATCATGCTGGTGTTTTGGAACCGCTGCCAACTCTTCAGTTATCACAGCTGGGAACGGCAATGTATCCCAGTACTTTGTGGCAACTTTGATTGCATCTTTATCCAGCTCCTTGGCATTAGCTTCCCAAGCTGACTACCAGGAGTCCCAAGCTGACATTAGGATCTTTACTCGGGTCCTTGTCATTAGCCTCCCATGTTGGTTACTGGGACCTAGGCAAGTTTAAAGGCATTTTCTTTGCAGACCACATTAACTAGCTTGACAGTGCTGGCTGATCTTTTAATTGCGTCTACATAAGTTAGAGAAGGTAGTGTTTGCTCTACAAGAATTTCAAAGGGCTCAAGGGAATTAGGTATCTAACTCCGATCGGCTTTAGGAGAAATGAGAGCGTAACTCTCTAATTTCCAAATCCACACTTGAAAATTCTTATCCAAGTAAATGGAGCAAGAGACAGGGGATTTAGCTCCCTGCAGTGTAATCCCAGATACGTTGCGTCTCCGTGCTTCGGTCTTGCTGGCTGTGAAACAGGAACAGATACAACATTTCTCTGTCCAAGTAAATGGAGCAAGGGATTTAGGATTTAGCTCCCTGCAGTGTAATCCCAGATACGTTGCGTCTCCGTGCTTCCTGGCTGTGGCAGGTCCTTATGGCTGGGTTTTTTACAGGACCTTTGTACGTGATTGAGAAATATTTGATGTAAAATTCCTAGGAGGAACTGTAACAGGAAGGGTAACTGCTTGCTTCCACTAGAGCCAGTATCAATAAACCTATAGCACAGAAGTAGCAAAAACCAAAACAAGCGTGTTGCCCCTGCTCTTTCATCGTGTAGCACTAAGTTTTCCTTAATTCTACAAAATGCCAGTAATAGCACTGCATGTGATATAGGTTCAACCTACATGTTAGGAACTATTTAACCCAACTGGCCAGTAAGTGATTATATTTAAAAGAAATCTAGTTTCTCAGCCCTGCTGCGGGTATGCTGTGCTGAGCCTGCTTACAGCTGTTGAGTCCAGGTCCACAGACAATCTTTTACTTGGTCAATATACCCTGACGAAGCTTCTTGATATTCAGAGACATGCAGGAAAGTCAGAAAATCTACTAAGCGTTTCCTAAATGCATCCAACTATGAAGCAAAAGCAACAGCTACTAGAAGAGCATGATCTGAAGTGTAGACAGCCCAGGAACTATTGTCGTACTAATAAAGTAGCAATATTAAAGAGGAACGGAAGGTCTCTGCAGCACCCACCTGAATTCTCACCCAAGGATGTCAGCTACCACAGCACAGCCAGCTGAGCCCACCGCTGCGGGCCTCTCCTCTCCTCTTACCTACTCCTCTTATGTACGTGACCCGGCCTTTACCAGTCGGACCCTCTTGCCCCAAAGGACAGCTGCCCCCTCTCACAGCCCTGCCCCCGAAGACAGCTCCACGCCGCTCCCGCCTGTGGCCATGGCCATGGCCGTGGCCGTGCCCCCATTCTGTGGCCATTCTGTGCCTCTCTGGTCCTCGCCCACGGGCCAGGGCACCTGTGCACGGCGGGGCACCCTGTGCAAGGGTGTGCCCGCGCTCGCTTTGTTCTACCACCCCGCGCTCCAAGTTGCGGTCGCTGTAGGACGGTAACGGCGGGGCTCTGGAGCAGGCTCGGGCGCCAACGCCGGTAGCGTTCTCCACATGGCACAGCTAGCTCGGCTGGCCTGCAGCTGCCTCCCGGCTCCAGATGGCACCTCTCCTCGCAGCGTGAACACGCTGTACGGCACCCTATTGCACCGTCTGTACCGCAGGACGGATGTCTCATAGACATCTACCTACCCAGCGTATCTGGCTATGCAGAATAGTTACCTCATTCCGATTACCTGCATTCGTTCAGAGTGAAGGAGTAACTGAAGGCAAAGCAACACTTCATGGCTAAGCTCACCTCAATGTTTCAACATTTTGCCAATGTCATTTTCATGGATTTCTCAAATTTTTACAAAATTAGCTACTGTTCCATTTTTTCCCTCCTAACAAATACCCAGAACAATGCTGCCTCTACCCTGCACACAAAAAATTAAGACTGGCATTGCATCCTGCAGAGGAGATACCGTGCCGAGCAGCAGACTTTTTCTTTTTGACTTTAGATGGAACAGAACAGGAGCTGGGGTCTGTGATTAAAGCCCATGTCTGATCCCAGCTACTGAGTGTGACCCAGCCACACGATGTGGTTATTGTGTTGCAATTAGGTCCCTTGCCACAATAGTTTTCATGGAACAGACAGAACCTTTACTTTTACTTTGCTTATATGGACTTAGTCTAGACAAAAAATAGTTTGTGGTCTGAAAAATTCGTATGCAGTTGAGCAATGAATCTGTGTGCTAAAAACATTAGCACGCTTCGTGACCTTTGCAACTAACTAGATTTCTTTGCATTTGCTGTAGTTCATTGCTGCTATGATTTTATTTTCTGCTTTTAATGACGCTGTTTTACTGACCTAAACTAATACAGCTCCCCTTCCCCAAGCTCTAAATGTAGATGGTCTGTTTTGTCACATTAAATTTATTTTTAAAAAAAGAAAAACTTTTGAGCTGATTTTTAAGCCAAGATGAGCAATACAAAATTGTAGATTTCTAATAAAACTACATGATCAGCCTTTACAACCTGAACAACCATTGTGCGGGGATACTCAATGAGGTGTCATGTAGGCTGGTCTCAGAAGAACATATCAAAAGTATTAATACATTTAAAATTATTTCCCTGGAAGCTAACTTTAAATCACTACTAATTTTATATCTGCTAGACTATTAGGTATTACAGTTCTACAGGGCAGACATGAGGGTGGGATGCTGTGTTAATTTACAGAAGTCAGAAGATAACCACTCCAGATAACCAGATCAGGCTCTAAATTTCTTAGGACAACTTCTTTGCCTACGTTTAGGCTCTAACAGTTTGGAGCTTAAAACACAGCAGAAAAAAAAAGAGATTGGATGCATTAGATATAAGCAAAAATTTTCTATTTAAAACAAGAGTTCTTCTGCATGTGGCTGGTTTTTTTTTCATAAATGAAGATTTAAGAAGTGAAGTAATGCATTTTTTCTGTTCATTTCATTTACCCCAATCTCATTTAGGATCATTATACCCTAATGAAGTTGCAATTTATGGGTGTGTTTCATTATCATTAGATTTGTTTTCTGTATAACAACCAAATGCAAAATTTGCACAGACTTATGATTTATTTTTCGTGCAATTGGTTCCTAACCTGGCAATTTGTATGACACAATAAAAAAGATGTTTGATATTGGCACTGGGCTACACAATACAAAAGAAATTAAGGTAGTGTGATATATAGCGTCTAGCCATGATTAGCTGAGAAAATGCTTTTTGCCAGACCCACCCAAAGCAATATAAAGAATCCACACCCTGCGCTGATTAAATTCTCAGCTATGTGCTTGGGTTGGGGAGACAGAATGTATAATTTAAATCTGGGGATAACATCAGTAGACTGCTTCCATGTGATAGAAATGCTCCAACTAGACCGTGCAGTTTCTCTTTCCCACTCATTTTCCTTTGGGCATTTGCCATGAGATGACAATGCATAGCCCTAAAATGCTCATTTTCTCTCTCTTTTAGGTACTTAAGTTACTTTAACAATAAACTCATGGCAAGCTTCCTAGTGTTGTACGGGTAACTGATCAAGAAAAGGCCTGCAGAAAATCTTACGGGGGGACTACTTCAGTATGACATAGCATTGAGTGGAGAATTTCTGAAGGCTTTTCAGGAATCACATTCCCCTCTCTTGATCATTTTATCCATCCTATAGTACAGTGAACCTGGGGGACCCTTGCATCAGCCTCTGACTAGAGGAACTTCAGCCCACACACAGTAAGTTTACACTCTACAGGAGCTGGTCCTTAGCACCTATATCTGAAGTAGGAATTACTGTTTGCACAAGGGTGTCTGGAATAATGATGTCTCGGTTTCAGAAGAGGCATTTGGGTATTTTTGCAGCGTGTCAAACCCTCCACACCCAGCCGCCTGGCCGCAGGCTTGTGGGGCTGCTGATGGAGGTTGCCATGCCAGAGGGAAAGATGACAAGAAAATCCTTTTCCTGCTCACCTGGGCTTTTCCATTCCCAGCTCTGCAGCTCACCAAGGACCACCCAATAACAGTACTAAAGCCCCAAAGCTTACGCCATTGTTTGGGACTGAAGCCTGGAAAATGGAATCTTTTCCCCAAACGGTCATTAGTGCTTGATTTCCTCTTTTCTGAAACCACTTACGCTTGCTGAAGACTTTCCAGAACCTTTCTGACGGGTTGCATTACAAGCTGACCTAACTTGACCAAAAAAACCCCAGCCATCAGCCTACTGTAGGTCAGCACATGTAGGGATTCTGTACGCAGCGTCTCCAAACCAGCTGCATTCCACCTTGCTCAAATATGGTGAAAGACAATCCCAGAGCCAGTCATTTTAAACAACTTCAAAAAATACTGCATGAATAAAATTAATCATTTTTATAAATGAGCCTGCCGCTTCTAAATCCCTCACTCATACTTAACCAAAACTGTACAAAAGCTGGAGTTATTATTTCAGACAGGCACTGTGTCAAGAAATGGAGTCACGTCTCATTAAAGCCAAGCTTCTTGCATATTTTAATTCTGATGTCACTGGAATATTTCCCATGCAAATACATTTACCAGAGATCACCTCACTCCTTTCTTCCCATCGCTCCCTTTTAGTGCCTCCCCCAACAAACACTTTTCAGGAATCAAAGCTGAATGGAATTTCATTTCTGACTTTCTCTTAGTAAGAGCCCAAAGCAATTGTTTTCCATTTTCCTTGCTGATGATCTTGAGTTAACATGGGAGATCAAGAAACCTAACTTCAGCTGTGACTGTACCAGTAGGCATCAAGAAAGATATTTCTATGGAAACACGTTGTTCGGAGAAAAGCTGCATGATTAATTAAGGAGTTAGACCAATTGGGAGGAAAAATGCAGAACAAAACACAGGCAATACATTAAGACAGAGTTAAAAGAGATGAATATTAAAGGTAGAAGAATTGTCAGTTACAAAGAAGAAAATTAATAAGCTCAATAGAAAAGGATTTAAAATAGGAAATCATCAGATAAAATTAAGAAAAAAGACAGGTTAACAAAACCAAAAACTTCCTGACAAGGAAATCCATTGATTGAAAAGTATTTTCCCAAGGACAAAGACTGAAACTTTATCATCTATGACGCAAGGCAGATTAGACAAATTGCTTGTATGTGTATTTCAGGGAGCAAGATGTATGAGCGAAAACCTGGACTGCATGACTATTTTTCTTCTCTTGTGACAAAAGTAAGCTGAATAAAGTCTTTAACCTTGCTTAAAAAGAGGAAAATAATATGTTAAAAACAGATTCTTGGATACACTAAAGTGATGTTGAGGCAAAGACAAAACATTAACCCATCGTATTATAAAAGTAGCATCTAGTTATCATTCTGGTCTTTCTGTCAGAAAGCATCTGTGTCAGAACAGAAGGATGAGAAAATAAGGCCCCCTGAAACTAACAGCAGATTTTCCCCTGAAAATCAAGACAAAATGGTGCGGCTCCAAGTCAGTCAAAAAGCTGTTGGATTACAGCAAACATATCCTCATGGTTTGTCCAGGCTGCAGTCATTCAAAACCACTCAGACCTGATTTTTACAGTCTTCACCATCAAAATCTCAAAACATCATTAAAATCTTTTAAATAGTTTTCATAGTATTTCTTAGTATTTTCTCCATCTCCCAATGAACTTTGCTTGGCTGGGACCTTCCAGTGAAACCTGCAGCAGGTAAAGCTCTCACACTTCCACGCTCACCTAGGAAACACAAACCTGAAATCTAGAGATACTCCTGCTATGGATTTTGGTCCGTGACAAGGTCAGGTAATCATTAATTCTCATTTTCATGTCTTCCTTTCCAAACTCAGCCTTCAACAATTAGGTGACAACAACCCACACTGGTAGGAAATCTACCCCTTACCTCTTCTAGAAATCCCTGCAAAATAAAAACCAGGGAGAATTCCCCTTCTAATACCAGATAGCAGAACTAAGATAGAATAAAACACAAGCCCTTTTTTTAAAGGGAAAGGTAAAGCATCCTTGTTATCCCTGTATTCCTTAGAAGAAGTTGGTCCTTTTATATGGCTGTTTACCTGCTGCTACAATAATCACAACTACTCTATGTTGTTATGAAAGGAAACGTTGTGGAGTTGCTGACCCTGGAAAGCAGCATGGAGTGTTGCCGTGCCTAGCAGGTGACAGTGACTTGGTTTGATCTTCACTCCTTTAAATCCCTGTGCCCCTATTTCCATTAAAATTGTGCAATCTGCTTCTCATTAGAGCAGGTCAAATCTCAAGCTGGAACTTAGCTTTTGTCTTCTGTTGTTCAAAGTAAAGCGTTTTTTAAAGAGGAAAACACTATGCTATGACAATGAATTCCAGGGATTTTCTCAAGGAACTTTTCTGGTTAGACTAAACAAATTGAAGAATTCTTCCAGAACTAGTGAAGTTCCTAAAACGTGGGTGAAAGAATGTAGCAACAAAGAACATGACATCTTGTTTCACAGATTCACCAAGAACATTTAACTTCAAGAAGCTCGGGAGAAATGTGCTTGTGGTGGGCGCACGGAGTTCCCTGAGGAGTCTCCCCTCCAGGGATGTATATCCACGTCAAACCTTCCTGCCTGGGAACAGCGCAAGGAAGAGTTTAACTGCCTGGTGCAGAGAACAGGGTACCCAGAGCAAAAGCACAGCTCTGACCCCCCGCCAACCGAGAAAAATGAGCAGACTAAACACTGATTTTCTCAATCACTTATCTTTTTCTCCTATCTCAAGAGCCAGTCACAAAGGCAAAGGTAACACTAAAGGCAGAGCCACCGACACTTCTGAAGTCTCTACACAAAAGCATTAACACCACGAAGTATTGGCCCAGATGCTTGAGGAACACAGCTCCGCAAAATTTGTCTTCACAAACAGAAGTCTCTGAGAAAGGAAAGCACTCAACTACCTGATAACACAACCTTAAAGGCTTAATTTCAGTGCTTTCTACCAAAGTGTAGTTTTGGATAAATAGAATTGGTTTCAAAGCGTACTAAATTCAAATTAACAGCAACTTCTAACTGTGGAAGCTTAAAAAAAATCATTTTGCATATCTTGCAGAAAAAAAATATGGTTGTTGCTTGCAATTTCTTACTTTTTCTACTCCCGGTAAAGTATCATCTCTGAAAAGTTTTGCCATCTCTGTTATTAAAGTGCATTTCTAGAATCGTAAGAATACTTGTGCTTGGTTTACTTACACTCCAGCTAGAGGAGGCTCTGCATAGTCGAATGAATAAGCTGTTGAAATGGTCCTGAGGAAGCTTTTAGATCACACCTATTTATATTTGGACCTGAGATATTTGGGAATAGATGACTCTTAACTCTTTTCACATGCACCACACATGGGCCCTTACAGATTCCCTGTCATTAATGCTTGTTTTTTATTCAAAGTAGTATTATTTCACAAATGACAAAATGCTTTTCCCGGCAAAGCAATCAGGCTGGGATCTGCTACTCTCCATAGTAAATTTTGGAAGCAATAACATGTTCCCTAGAAGGGAACCCTGGAGGGATTTCATGTGAGAAACAAATCCGAAAGAGCAAGCCATGGCATAGCCTTGGAGATGTGTGCCAGTTCCCGTTCAGGCATTAGCGAACACAGTGTCCTGCCTTGGACAGTGGTGATCATTGCCAAAGACATTATGTAAAATGGGAGAGCCAGACGATCGCGTGGGAGGAGTCAAAACGTCAAGAAATACATGAAGCTCCTCTACTTAATATGCGTGGAGTTGTATGGAAAAGAAAAGTATATCTTCTTTCAACTCTTCCCACATAAGAAGCCAACAGATTGTAATTAACTTCGACTCACAAAGTCTTCTTTCACAACCCCTCTGCCCACTGCTAACTACCTCCTTGGATACAGCATCTGCTTCTGTCAGGTAAGCCCGATGGGACTCTGACATGGAAGAGGTGATGAGTGATTCGCCAGCTACCTGGGCACGCCAGTTCTGAACAGAGATGGGGATTGTTGTATTTCCCTGGCACGACTGCTCGGGTTTTCAATATAACGCCCCACTGCTTGTGAAAATTGGTTGTGCTGGTTATGAATTTGAGTCCACCAGACACAAGTTCAAAAAAAAAGGGAGGAATGAAATCCAGCAGCAAGTGGTCATTCCTTGCCCAGATTACCAAATTCACTTTGATTACCTAATATACACACACTGGTGTAAATGGTACTCAGCTGAGGGGGGTGGTGGTGTCATAATAATAATAATAAAAAAAATCAGAGCTGCTGGTGAACTAGATGGAGTTCAACACAGCACTCAGCTTGCCATTATTCAACATTCAAATTTTACACGGAGGAAGAAGTTAGGGAAAGAAACAGCTCATCTTCATCTCAAATCTGAGATGCAGTCTATAGTCAGCGATGTCCCATGTCTTCTGAAGCGATTCTGAAATCTACCCACCCACCGGCTCTTCCCAGGACACCTAGCCAACAGCACTTCTTTTCAACTCGGAGTGACTGTCGGTTCAGCAGCACAGAGAGAGAACAAACTCACCGGGACATTTTGAGCTATTTAAGTAAATAAAATCAGACTGCCCACTCTATGTCTTACCCACATGCCTCCAAAATGGCTGAGACTTAAGCATGAATGGATGATCCATTCTAGAAATGACAATTTGACACTTGGGAAGTAAAACTTTTTGTATAAAATAACTAACAAGAATCATTTCTATGCCACTGTGTCCCTCTGCCACGTAGACCAGGCCTGAAGGTGTAAAGCTGTTCGAAAGTCCATTCTAAATTGTTCCTTTCCCAACGCAGAGGCAGCGCGAGCTGCGTGCCAGCAGCACTGATGCCGCAGAGGTTGCGTGCAGACACTAACCCTTCGGATGGCAGCACCACCCCTGCACCAGGGTTTGGGCTTAGTGTGTAGGGAAACGGTGTCACAGATGAAAATTCCTCAAGAAATTGCAGCGTGCCACCATCCCTCATTAAGCAGGTGATGTAACGTACAGACTGACAGACAGACATGTCTTTCTCTCTGGAATTCAGACATTGCTGTCATATTGCTGTGAACCAAGACCAAGTTAAATAGGATCCGTATCGAAACTCTGGATCATCTTTCAGTCATCATTCTTGAAACACAGCTGTTTCCTGCCTGACCAGAAAAGCAGAATAGTACCTTGTGCTTATTTTTCTTCCTATCCTCATTATATCTAAGCTGTTGAACAAAGCGGCTGGACAGAGGATTCCTCAAAGATCCAGTGCATGCTCGTTCCAGCAACAAATAAAGCAGCTGGACAGGTCAATTTTTTTCCAATCAGTACCTCCTAATTCTAGCAGATTGATTTTACACATGAAAAGACAGTAGCTGGTGTCTAACAATATGTCTTAACAGCTCAGGAAGCAGCAATAGGCAAGTGCCATACTAGATCAAAGACTATCCCAAGCTTATCTGTACAGGCAGTCAGATCTGCTTGGTTGGAAATCTCCTGAGAACAGGTTTGCTTGTGAGTTTTTCCAAGAACTTCTTGCTTTTGGTCTAAATAAATGTCACAGAATTAAAGAGACATCTGAATTTCAGCATTTTGGAACTGGTGGTCCAGTGTTATTACCATCAATGTGGTATTGCCATCAATGTGAGCAATGTGATGCAAAGGAACATGTAGTATTTTATTGCAGGAGAGCTCGGTATGATAGTTCACAGGAATAAGAAGCACTAGAATATATAAACTTTGGAAAGCTTGATAATTTATTGGTGAAATTTCTCATTAGAATGGTAAAATCTGAAAGATAATGAGGTTTTGATAGAATACTGATTAAACAGAATTAATAAATACTTGCTTGAATTCTCCACAGTAGTTCAGCTTGGCCACGTTCACATCCTTGTTTCATTATTTGCAAGCATCTGTGAAACAATACTTTTGTTCAGATGAATAACTGGGGACCAATAGATCTTACCTACAGCTAGCAAATCTGCTGTTTGGTGTGAACAACTAATATCACAGCAACTTTGATCAGTTTGCATTCCCCCCATAGGCTGAAGCTATTTTCAAAGATATTTGATGAGTGTTTATCAATCTATTTCCAGAAACGTGTCAACAAGAGAGAAGGAAAAATTATAGATTATGGACTGATTTTATAATATAATTTATGTCATTTGCTATTTTCCCAGCTCAAGTTTATCATCAACAGATAATTCTCCGAAATCTTTGAGACCTTTCCAGAAAACTCCACAATTCTTTTTCTGTTTGTTTTTTTTTTTTCTATGCACTCTTTTCTAAGACATATGCTTAAACTTTTCATTTGAATCACTAATGTTAGGCCTATAGTAAACTTCTGAAAATGCAATTACGGTTTGGGAGAAATAATAGCCAAAAGATGTTAATGAATAGCCTCAATAAATTCCATAAGTACATGTAGCATTTTCATCTGAAAAGCAGAACAGCTTGTATCGGAACCTCAGAGAAGCTGAGACTCATTTTGGCTTTTCACTTTGGCACTTTAAATGAGAAGAAGATGTCAAAGAGAACAAGAATAAAGCAACCAGTAAGGGGGAGGAGGGGGAAACAAGAGACTACAGATCAGAATCTGTAAGGCAAAGTGTAAAATTGCAGTAGTAACTTGTAAATCCATTTTGAAAATGTACAAAATGCGCTGTCTGGATCTCCCGTTGCAGCCATTATATGGATTGTGACAAGAGCCAAGAAACAGGTCAATATTCTGAATGCTTTAAAAATAATTTCCTTTGTAGCAATTCTAAAAAGTGGAAAAACCTTGGAAAGATGACAGTGGTGCTCTAATCATCTCATTTTTACAATAGGTCTGGAATTGATGTCAAATCAATTTAAAGGCAACATAAAACTAGATTCAAATGTTACAGTAGTCTCAGCCTCTTTAACAGGCTGTAATGTATCTCAGCAATGCCTGGTAGCTTACTTTAATCTCTACATGGTAATTGTTTATTGAAAGAAGAGACTACGTTTCACATATGAAAACAGCTTTTAAAGCATTTTATGAATATTTTTAAAGCTCATTAAAAATATTTAATGTAATTAATAGATAATGTCCAGCTCTCACATCTATCACAGGAATCCCATTTCCCCTCTGTCCAGCACCCACCTGTCCTGACCTAAAATGCTCCGTCTAGTAATATTGAGAAGAAACTGCTGAAAGGCCTTAATCAGGTTGGATTGCAAATTCATTCCCTTGAGCTTCCTAAAATTTCGTTTCCTAAAAATGCAGATGGGCATCAAGCAGGGGAAATATTAAGAGAGCCTAAATATCTCGAAACTGCGGCAGGGATGCCTGGCAGCCCCAGCACAGTTTGCCCGTCCTCCAGGTCCCAGGGAGCATTTCTGCTTGCACACCCACGCTCCCCCAGATACCAAGCACCAGGACGTGCTGAAACCCTGGGCAGCCGCCCCCCACCCTAGCTGTGGACCTGCCGGAGGGCGGCTGAGCATCCCTCCAGCCAGGCTCGAGGCCAGCTGCAGATGCTCAGCGCCACTGAACTCCCTCGCCTCGGGCCCCACATGCACTGGGGCTTTCCGACGGGGGACTAGTTTTGCTCTGTGTTTTATGGATCCAGCGTGTCTCTCGTCAGAGTTTAAGTTGTGTACATAACTCATGCTGACCTCTTCCTTCTTCACCGAAGCACTCGGCTGAGCCAGATATCTGTCAGGCGTCACAAGGCTGCTTATTTGACGCACTATTTTTAAATAACTCACAAATATTTAAACAACATTTCTATCAGCATTACATGTTTAGAAGACATCCAGAAATGTCAAGAGTACCCAAGCTGGTTGGCCCAAAGCGAGCACGGCACTGCAGCAGCTTATGGAGTGGCCTGTGACTCACACCAGCGTTCGCAAAGCCCCTGGCAAGTGCCTCGGAGGCTCTTAGCACCCTGGCAAAAAGTCCTTTGTGAGACAAGCTAGGTACTCACAGTGCAACTGTCTGAGACACCAAGCCTTAATCACAGTTTAGTTATGATTTGTGTTTTAGGGGATAACAAAGAACCCAAAGTCACTAGCGGAGATATCAACACCCAATTTTGGTTCTGTGATCTCTGTCAGGTCCTTCAACCTCTCCCAGCTCCTCTCCTGGAGGAGCTGAAAGCACCTATTCTGGCTAACAAACCTCTGCCCGTTCTAAGAAAGGCTGTTAGCCTAAGTCTAAAGACTAACTGAGCCAATGGTCCTATCCCACATAGCAATGTGAAGTCAAGACAAAAGCCCAGCTGGATTTTAATTCTAGTTTAATATACATTTAAGATACATGGCTGTATCTTCCATAACGTCTCTAGTTGGCCACAAGGTGCCTACTACCAGGTGATGGGTGTAAAAGGCATCCGCTATCCAGGTATACCACTATGGTAAACCAACTTTATAACCAGTTTCTGTTTTGGAAACATAGCAAGGCCAGTAAAGCTTGGGTTTAAGACCCTAAAGCCTTTGGGTTGTTATTGAACTACTTTGCTCTAACAGACTTTCAAAACTCAAGAGTATTTCACACATTTTGGATTTGAAGAAGATTGCTGTTAAGCTGTTCAAAATAGAAATACTGACACTAAAACACCCAAAGCACTAAAACCCATTAATAAAAGCACTTCAGATCAAAATATCTTGATCTGCCGTAGCTCACTTCAGATTTCAGTAGTACCCACTCCTTGCTTAAGACTGAAGTAAAGCTTGGTGCCAGCCTACTTACGATGGGAGGCTGCGCACGTTCTTGTTTGTATCCAGGCGTAACACAACTCCTAGCTTACTGAGCCAAGCAATTTTTCCTTAGATGGCTTGGCTGTGTAGGCTATTATAGGACGTGGAGCTGGCAGGTCACAACAGTATGTGTTGTCCTGGGAGAGAGCTGGCAAGAAGTATGAAGCGGACTTCAATTCTTCACCTCCTTTTTTAAGCAATGAGGCAGATAAAGGTGGCTAAGTCAGAATAGTAGAAAATACACTTGCCATTTCCTCTGCTTGCCAAATATCTACAAAATTACTTGAGCTAAATGTCATAGGCTGGTGCAGAGTAATATTTGGAAGGTATAAAGTACACGCTGGCTACCTAGTCAAGGTAACAAGTCTATTATGCATTCCACATGTAAAAGGCTTTAGAAGGATCAAGAAAAAAAGTACATTAACCTGTCAATACTAGGATGTCAGCATATGCAATCACCTTGTAAGTTGTGCCCTGCAGCAGAGCTCAGTTTCTCACTTTCTGCAAAACATCTTGACCTAATATTTTGGATAATACAAGCCTTTTACATATTTCTCAGTAAGATCTAAATCTGTTTTGCAAAGAAGATACCATATCTATGTCTACCACTGGCAGTGAAGTAAAAGGATTCAGGCTGCTCGATTCCAAATGCCCTTTCCAACACATTGCCCCTACAAACAAAGCAGGAACCCAGATTTCAGCCAAGGTCAGTTGTTAGATGTGCCATTTTCTGTAGGTGTAAATCTGCCAAGAATGAATGGGTAGGCAAGTATGTACCGCAGTTCATGTGTTGCTAAAAGTTTAGGGACATTTACCTTTGCCTAAAAAGCACTGCCACATATTTCAGTGACAGGAGGATTTCTCTTGTCTTCCCACATTTAAGAATAACTATTGCTGTCAGGTTCCAGCTGGACCCAGGGAATGCCACTAGCTGTGGCATTCAGATAGTCCTTACCTCTGATAACACAGAGTGAGGGAGCGTCTGGGCTGATAGGAGCTGATGGGTTGGTTTACATCAGTATCACTTACTCAGCTTCACTTTACCTTTTTGCAGTTCTTGTAAAGGAGACGGTATAGAAATACAAAGTATTCATACACTCCCTCTTTTCTCCTCTCCAGAAATGCCCCACTTCATCTTTAAGAAGTAAAAACAGCAAAAGAAAAAAAAAAATGGGCACCGTTCCCTTGCAACATCAAGCCAGCATAAGCAGTGACAGCACCCACATGAAATATTTTATCTTTAATGGCTCCCATAGAAAGCTTTCTGGATGATCTATGGAAGCCCTGCAATCAGAAATATTATAAGCTTTGCTCAGCCCCATTTCAAATTGATGGTTCTCAGACGAGAGGGGAGTTGCCCTCACTTGTACCATCACATTTAGAAATCTATTTAAGTCCTTTTGATGTTATTTGAATGATCACTTCTGAAAGGTTGTAAAAAATGCAGCTAAGCCATACTTGTTTTTTCTGCGATGTTCGGAAAGTGTAAACACTTAAATCATCAACCAAGTGCATAGCATTCATATTCACCATACCTTTTAAAAGCATACTTAGCATACCACTGAGAAAGATTACTCTGCTGACAGAAATCAAGCATCTGGATTAATTTAAAGGAGTGCATTTCACAATCCATCATTCCAGAATAGGAGAACAAAGAACTGCTCAGTTAAATTAAATGGTGAGTTACTACGGAACAAATTAAAGGAAATTCATCTCTGCGCTGTGTCTAGTTCAGACATGTAATTCAGGGCTGATGCTATTAAAAGCCAAGCAGTCTAGCTGGATTTCATAAAGACTGCATCATTTTACAACCAATATTTATTTATTTGCACGCTTGCACAACATGGGAAGTAGCAGGATTTGTGGCTTGTAACGCGAGTTGGCAGTTTCAGGCCAGCACTCTTCAAGGACTTTTTGAAGGAGAACAGGTGTGGGAAACCAGCCTGGGAGTGGTGGGCCAGGAGCAAAAACCCTGGCAAACCAAGCGGAGAGCAAATACAGAGGATGCTTGCTGCTCCCGCTGCGGCGCGTTTGAACGGGCATCAGGGCCTTCTTACAGCACGGTCTTTCCCTGGGACGCTTTGGTGGCCATCACCGGCTGGATCTGGTCCATGTCCGTCAGCTACAGGGCTTTCCATTAGACCCTGCCCAGCCCATGTCCAGCTGGTTCAACGGGGGCATTATGGACTGAAGGCTTGCTTTCTTCTGAGAAAAGGATTTACTTGATAACCCAAGAGCCCACATGCAGAGACAACCAGGCTCAGGCAAACATATGATCTACTGAGAAGATTTTACAAACAGTAGAAGGAATGAAGAAACTTAATATGAGTGTAATAAAGAATAAACATCTGTGTAAAATTCCTTGTGGTACCAATTGGCTCTAGCTTTGCAGATATTACCCAAAGCCTACATTTCTCAAACTGTATTTTTAACTTTCTCCTTTTTTCCTTTTTTTTTTTTTTTTTGGCATCTTTAAATAATCTCTGCCTATTCCATTTTCTATCAATTCTTCTCCTTAATTTTCACTTTAAATTTTCAACTTTTTCATCCCTGGATCTGTATTTAACCCAACCTTCTCATAGCAGAAGAAAGAGTAGTTTGAAAAAGAATGCTCCAATGAGATGCAAACTCCTTTAAAACCATTTACTCTTCAAAAGTAAATCAGAATATTATCCTCATAGTGCTACGTCTGACAACATTCCAGGCAAAAAAAATAGCAGGTTTCATTTACATTCATTTCCCTAACTAGGTCTCATTTAGGCAGCGAACAGCAGAGTCGTAACAGTACAACTGATCATACAGAAAGGCAAACTGGCTCTCACACATGAAGACCTTGAAACCTTGGTTAAAAAAAACCCACTTTGAAATAGGGAGGACCTTAGCACCTTCCGGAAACCACAGGCAGCGATGACTGGGATGTGGCTAGTACAATGAGAGGTTCCCACACGGCTTTGGTGTGCTTGCAAGCCAGCGTCTCTCAGCCCGCTAGGTAAGAGCGCTGCCACTCTGCCTGGCAGTGCCATATTACCCCACCTCCCGAATCTGCAACCCCCCCTTACGACTCTTCTGGGCTGCGGGATCCCACCAGGGGCTGTGGCTGTGTCCTCTAGGGAGGAGTCCTCCTATTTTCCCATCTGCTTTGCTCTCTTGCTTCCTTTTTCTCACCATGCAAGGCCAAGAAGCAATAGGGACAGCAAGCAAGAAAACAAATTCCCTCGCACACACATATACATCCTGGTGTAGAGGAAATGTCTCGCACCCCCACACCTTCCATGTCAGGCTGCAGGCAGTGGCTGTGGCCGGTGGAGGAGTCTGCTGAGGAGCGAGAACATGCACGTCTACCCATTAGTGACCTTAAAGGTTTAATGGGAGAGCGAGACTTCAGCCAGCTTGAAGCATTCGAGAAATCCTCGGAGCATAAAGCTCCCTTTTTCCAGGTGGGGCAGACACTGGAAGGCCAGCGAAGCTGCGCTTTGGACTGGCAGATGGACAAGTGTGAGGAAGCAGCCAGAGATGAAGTCACTTGCTCAGAGGGAACCTGCGAGAGTCAGCAGCACTGCTCTGGCTTCTCTCCCTGTAGACTGAGATTGCCTAACTTTTCACCGTAGCAATGTATGCCTACAGGCTAGCGTGATTTTGAGAGGCTGTGTCTCTGAGCTGAGAAGTCAGGCTGTGAGTCAGTCCTCCTACAACCTTACAAGCGTGAAGTAACAGCCACACGCTATCACCTGAAGCTTGTCCAGGTGCTGCAATTAGCAAACATGCCAAGCGGATTGGTAGCAGTAGCTTATTCCTCTATTTGCTTCCAACCTAATGCATTTAGGCGTATCTCGTAAATCTCGTACGCTAATCAGCTTGAGAGTTAATATTTCCGTAAATTCTGATTTCCAAAGTGCTGTGCTTCACCATAGCAAAAGAGGCATCTCAGTTCCCCAGGTCCTGTCTGCACACCCTAGAAAGGACCAAAATATGGGGGGAGGTGTTGCTCTGGAGAGCTCTGCTGAATCGGAGAAGGCAGAGCGAGATATGCTGCCATCGCACAAGGTCACCCAGCAGGTAAATGGGCAATGCTGAATGCAAAGCCTCCTTACAAACCTCACCCTTTAGGGCCAGCTCGCTGCCGCACACCATCTTTTCTGAAATCAGCATGGGATGTAATTTCCATCATCTTAGTGTGATTAATCCTACTCTATTGTAAATGGGAGCTTCTGCTGAAATACCAACCATTTGTTTTTATACGTTTGGCAAAACACCTTTTCCTTTTATTGTCTTGGCCAAAATCAGCCCAATTTTTCAGGTTGATTGGGCATTTGGCAGTAATGCACCTAAATGGCTCTCTACCGCCGTATGATAACTGAGCATTGGCACAGGAAGATTTATAGCAGTGAGCCCCAGGTAAGGATGCTCCATTTTCCTGCAGACTGATTAGTACTGTCTATTCCAGTGATTTAAGTGTTTTTTCAAAGAACACATCTGAAGAGCTGAAATGGATACATATTGTCAGCTTCTGGCAGTTTAAGTGCAAACAGCTGCCCTGAAAGCTCTGTGCAGTACCACAAAGAGATGAGCCTCTATGAAAGCTAGTCAATCAAAGAAGATAAATCTTTGTGTCAGGTCCAATTATTGAGATACTCCAGTTAACTCAGGGAATCATAGACATTAGACTGGCTTTAAATGCCCATGTGGTTGGGACTATACCATTGCTCTTGGGAGGCAATTTCACTGTCTGACAGATCAAGAGGCTTTTCTCAGCTAGTTAATTCCAATTAAGTTTTTCCTCTCAATTTCATCCTACTATCCATTATCCTCAGTCAGCTACCCTTAGCAATTCCTCTCCTGCCATGCTGCTCATGCTAAGAGTCCTGGAAATGGTGACATTATTACAAGTACCTGGTGATGACACCCATGAGACCTCCTAGCGCTACAGCCTCAGAGCAAAGATGGTTTCTGTCTTAAAGAGCTTCTTCCAGCTGCTAAGGCCTTTAAATAAAGCTATAGACTTTAATTTAGGTATACCAGTAACCTCCGCTCCTTGTGTTTTGCCTCTTTTGTCCCCTGATAAGCTTTGTTTCTTCTGGCTACCCTGACTTCAAATACACAAGTGTGAAGATGAGTTTAGATGGTGTAACACTAGAAAAGAGCTGCTGCAGAATCGTCTCCTGGTATTTCGCTAGAATGCTACAAGCACCAGTGTCCTGGAAGACATTGCAAGTATAGATAACATAATACAAAAAATGATTCTTTTTCTGGCATACTGCTGTGTCATGAATCTTACATAAAGGAAAAATTACGGGGAATTCCATTAAATAATTCCTTTCCTTGGCCCTCCAAAAATTAATGGGAATTACAAAGTGGATTGGAATCACTGGTGTCTTATCTCCGATCTCAAAATGGGCAGGTCACACAGCTCCCCTGCTCCCCTTCCCTTAACCACACTGGTGTCTCTCTCACATGCTCAGGAAGACAAATTAAATTAAACAATCTGTAAACATTCCTCCAGCTCAGGAAGATCAAGGGGTTTGCAAGTTTATTTCAAGAAACAAGAGGAATTCAGCCCTTTTTTCAACACAGCAGTGAACATCAAAGGGTGGCATACTCCTCTGAGGAAGCAGATCCCCTTACCAGAGGGCAGGTGGAGAAAGCCCAGGGAACTGGGCTTGAGGAGTACTGAGGCTACGAACACACCTTCAGCTGGGGCAATGAACAACAGGGGACCCGAGCATCCCAGCTTCCCAGCTGAAGGGTTGTGCTCTTTCTCTACTCAGGAGAACACTCGATACCACCCTGGCATGTAGAAATAACTAGTTTTCACCCTGGCTCTCAGGAGCTGAGAGTAGGAGCCACTGCTGTCATGATAGTCTTCAGACCATGGCTGGTGGTTCCTGGGCCATGCATTGCACGCTCCCCGAGGGCCCTTGCTACTGCTCAAAGCTCAGCTAAGCAGCAGCAGAGTCTAAAAGGATCAATACAGTAAGCACCAACTGCAGGAGATGTAAAGAAAGATGTCTCCATGTGAGAACCAGTGTTAGGGCATGCCACAACTCGTGAAGATCGCCATACGTTCACGTGAATACAGCCTCCCCCTAATTCACTGCAAACTTGAGCAGTCACTGTTTATAACATGGATTTTTCTAGGCACGAGGTGGAGCCAGCATATGTGAATGAGTGGGCCGTACTGCAGGGCCTGGTCACTTTATGGGGTTTTAGGTAGAGTTTTTATTATTTTGCTTACATTTTTTGCATCAAAACGAATTGAAGAGATGACTTTTTAAAAGCAGAGTCAGGCTTGCCCAAACTCTAGAAAATGGACAAAAGAGAGTGTGTTGGATCAGAAGAATCTCTGAAAACTGGTGTTTCCTCTGACTGCACCTAGAGGAAATCCTGGTGGGCTGCCAGAACACCAGCCCCCCAAGGCCAGCTTCATGTCATGGTTAGCACGGCGCATCCTGGTCTTGGTATGCCAGGCAGCTCTCAAGGTGGCAGGGAGAAGGCAGCCTGGCCTCCTCAGCCTGGCCACGCTTTGACCCAGCACACGGACCTCAGAGCAGCCCCCGACTGCCCAGAAGCTCTTCCTGCTGCCAGTCTTCTAAACCAGACGTTCCTCTTTCAATTGCATTTTTAGCATCTTCACTTAACCATCAGTAGAACTTGAAATTGGCCACCGTATGATAATACCTCATACCAGCATGCTCCCACCACATCTTAAATATTCACTAGTCTTGAATCATGAGGGCATAGGCTTGGAGACAGGAGTTAATATAAGGAGGAGACAAGTATTCTACTCATTATTGGCAAAAAGAACATCTACTTTAGCCATTCAAAATGCATAATCAGTTCAGCAGCAGAATAAGCTGATTATGAAACCTGTAGGTATTTTCTCTGGCAGGACAGAGAGACTTATTACTAAGAAAAAGAAAACTGGAAGAATTTCAAAATTATCAGTTTATTACCAAATAGCTGCTCTTGGCTAGGACCTCCATGGTGGGTACAGCAGAATGTACTAAGCTAAATTTGGCCTGTGTCACACCAGCTAGAGTCCAGAGGAACTGCTCTGAGGTCATCTGAAGTCAAATTCGCAGAACTGGGCAGAAGTCCTGCATAGATTTACACCCGTGATTAATTTTATACCACATGCTGTCCTGCTGAGATCCCAGGGATAAAGTGTGTCTATGGTCAAGTCAAGGTTTGAGCTCCAACCTAGATTTACACCACTGTAAAGGAAAGCACTACCCAGCCCAGTATTTACATTATTCAGGCCAAGGAAAAAACATAGTGGCAGCTGCGAACAGCCTGAAAGACAAAACCCTGATAGGAGGACCTTCACACAGAGGTTTGGTTTGTTGTTGCAGCTGACTCTCTGCATCTCCTTTATCTTTTTTTTTTCTCCTTTCAGAATGTTTGACCTTAAATGCAAAAGGATAACATGGGTCAGGAGGAGTCTTTATTATGTATGAGCTATTTTTCTTTCATGTTAGCAAAATCCTTTTGTAAAAGTTGGCAGAAGTCCTTGTTACAGCTAAATTTCAGACCCATGGGTGATCTGGAATTTCACATTATTTATGTCTCAGTATAAAAAAAGCAATGAAAAGGAAGCAAATTCAAAGAAAATAATCAGAACACAGCTGAGGTCTGGTAGCTTTACTTTTTTAAACCATTTAAGTCTATCACCGCCCTTGTCTTCACTGATGTCATATAACTATTTCAGTGGTTTGAGGGCTTGCTATGTAGAAGCTGGAGTATTTGTAGAAATTACACATCACACTTACTTCTATGTTGTTTCACAGGCAAGGAGCATGAAGCATGTTACAGATTCAAAGAACTAACTTGCACGGCAGAGCTCCCATTTACAGGTGTGCCGACACGAGCTGCTCACAACACTAATGCATCAATAGCAGTGCAGGGATTTTGCAGTTTAAATCCTTTGCAATACAGGTACAGAGAAGAACACTGAGTGGGGATGAAATCCTGCTGCTGCCGTCACTGAGGTCCCACTCCAACCTCTTGTCGCCCAGCCCATGGCTTTTCATTGGGTTGGGATGACAAGCAGCCAGACTCTGCAATCCTCACTCACTCTATGTGGTACGTGGTTTCTCAGCAATTCACCTCCTGGCTCCAGGGAGCTATTTGTACCAAAGAGTAACTGCTGAGTATGAACAAGAGCTAAAGTTCAGCCTTTGACTGCCAATGTTGTCCAGACTTACATCCTTGCAGAGAAGATCGCTCCTGAAGGGTGGGGTTGCAAAGAACATTTTTAGGAAAGGGTTATTTGTGTTTGCTTGTTCCCAGAAGGGTGCCAGGGTAAAACCCATACTGGCTGCTTTTCCAAGCCTCGTTTACTTTCAATTGACATACACCAAAACCTAAGGTACAAGTTCTTAAAATATTCAGAAAACAGGTTTGCTTCTTGTCCATGTTATTTCACAACGATCTTCTAACTAAGTTAAAGAAAACCACAGTTGCTCCTTACACAAACATGCACAAAAGAAAACACTCTCAAAAACCTTGTACCATCACAGGCAGGGGCCAATCCTAGTGACGGGACAAGCTCTACCCACGCTTCTCCCTTGGCCACTCATTCTTCCAGAAGACCTCTCTTCAAACAGACACCACTCCTCGATTCACTAGCTCATCTCTTCAATGCACAGAACATACAGGTGACTAAAATAAGAAAGCAAGCGGTACCAGACAGCCCCTCCAAAATGGCTCCCAGGAGCTGGAGGAAGCTGTTACTACTCAGCTTGGGGTTGAAATGAGCTTTGAAGAAGAACACATTTAAATGCACAATAGTTTTCACTTTGAGGCATCCTCCCCCTCCAGCATTAGCAGACATTAAATATGCAAATACTTAATGCGTTGCAAGCTCCGCAGCAATCAGGTTGGATCAGCAAAGGGAACTTGCCTTAGTAATTCAGGTGTCTGTGTAATGTCAGACCCTGGAGGTACAGCTAGGGTGACATTTTCAGAAGTATCTAAATTTCTTAGACTCTTCAAGCTCCACTGAAACTCACTTGAGGTGAATTTGAATGGAACTTAGGCTCCCAAATCTCTTTTGTATTTTAGAAGAGGTTACCTTCTGTCTTTAAATTTCACAATAAATAACAAGCAGACTCTGCTTGGAAAGTTGGGTATAGAGCACGAGTTTGAACAGCATGATCGTGAGCATAAATGAGCACAATTCCTTTGAATATTAAAAGTATATTTAATGTGGTGCTCAAGGTCACACAGCAAATCAATGGGTAAAACTGAATCATAGCCCTAAGGGCGTGTTACTTGCAATCAGATGCAGGAGTAACTGAGTAATTGCACAGAATTAAAAGCAGCATTACATCAACTTAACATATAGCTAGAAAGGGGCTTGGGGAGGTTCAGTGATTTGCTGAAGGGAAGAAAGAGTCAAGAGCAGGGCTAACATGAGATATGAACACCTAACTTCATCACACATGTAACCTGGCAATGGAAAGTCTGCTACTAACTTACACTCCATAAAACCTCTGATTTTAGTGTCATAGTTTTCAGTATCCACTGCTGGAAATACTAAGAGTCCCCTGCTTGAAGGACGCATCTTACTGACTATTGGCACTACGTTGGGAGAACCCGAGATGAAAGACACCCACTGACTTGGCTCCGACGTTCAAGCTGGCACAACACTAGTAACGACTGCTGAGTAGGTATGTCCCTGTGCATGGCAATGAGAACATGCCCCTTGGCTGCAGAGCTTCAGCACGAGCTGCTGGCCCAGCAGCGTGCTCACCAGCCCTACCTGACAACTACTTGCCTCTCATTTCAGCTGTCAAAATTATATTTATGCTAGTGCAGTATTTCCTGTTTCCTAATTTGGATGGTTCCCTCAGTCATTTTTCCACTAAAATGCTCGAGCATTTTTTTAAAACATCTAAACAGGAAGAGACCTGACCTCTCCTCCCTGAACATCGTGTGCTCTCTTCTCCTGGCAACAGAAGATCGCTCCTGTGCCAACTGCTGCAGCGACTCCAGGACAAACCGAGGGGTGGATCCCATACCTTGGGACTGCACGTGGGCTCTGCTTGTGTGCGTGTGTGAGCTAAAGAGTGTTCACAGCTTGTCTTGAAACGTTCAGCAGTCTCAGAATTTCAGTCAAAGCCCTTCCTATTCACGCTCAGCACGTCCCCCTCAGTCCAGCTCACTGCCATGCCTGACCGTGCAGATGGATCCTGGGGTCTGCTCGGCAGGTCGTGGAGGAACCACCCCACAGCTCTGAAATCAAAGGAAAAATGCCCATTGGCTCAATTGGTCTGATGTTGAGCCAGACACTTAATTCAGGTAGATACTGGGCAGCTCCTCTCCAGTGCACTTTCACTGGGCACAGAATGGTTTTGGGGTTGTTTCCACTTGGAGACCTGCTGGCTCTGGGGCATCACTGCCACCTCCTTGTTTGGAAACGCACAGCCCCTGAAGCAGAGCCATCGCCTTCCCCACCGTCCAGCCGCTTCCAGTAAAGGCCCCAGGGAGGAATTTCTCTTTCCCTGAGATGGACGAGCTCTACACCTCAGGAGCCTGATCTGTGCTTGGAGTCCCTTGCCGTTGAGATGATGGATGCAGCAGGCGCAGAAGCCCTGTTTGCTGTGCATGCACCAAGCCCAGCCAGGCTGCAGAACCCATGGGGTGCATGGGGTGCCGGAAGGGGGGCCCAGGGGCACTGCCCACCGCCGGGCTCCGGCACCTTTCCTCAGAAAGGCAGTGCTGCCCTCGACAGACACCATGCACCAGGGCATTTATATTAGGCAAACTCCCTGACACATGGCATTAAAATGTTACAAAGTTGGGCAGCTCTGAAGGTAGAGCCTAGAAGCAAACTGAAAAGGCAGCTTCCTTACAACTGGTAAGTGCAGACTTTCCTGGCACCAGCAGATCACAGCTTCAGGGCACTGTGCTCAGCCACAGGGAAACCAGCGTGAGCCTGTATGAATCCAGACGTCGTAGGAGTGGGATAAATGGCAAAAAGTCAGGTTCTGA
The DNA here is from genome assembly GCF_000699145.1 of Aptenodytes forsteri. NCBI lineage: Eukaryota > Metazoa > Chordata > Aves > Sphenisciformes > Spheniscidae > Aptenodytes > Aptenodytes forsteri. Next base: position 2,332,238 of record NW_008796044.1, on the reverse strand, counting down.
GTGCAGGAGGAGGAGAAGCTAATGCACTTCACGTCCAGGAGTATTCACATAGCCTTAGGAAAGGAGCGAAGCAATGCTAACGCCTCCGTCAAGCCATCTGGCTGTGCGGATGGCTGCTCAGGGCAAGCCACTGGGACCGTGAGTTTCCCACCTTGCAGCCCCTGGTGCCGGGTCTTCCCCCCGCTACCCTCCTCCTGGCAGCTGCTCCGGGAGCTGTGCTAACCACACGGCTCTTTAACGTACCCTGGGCTTTCCTTGGTGAGTTTTAATTGCCAGGCTCCAGATTCAGCTCTTTCACTGGTGTAAATCAAATAGGAGAGAGGGGGCGGGGGGGGGGGGGGGGAATGAAAGGAAGCTCGGAGCCCTGCATATTTCTGTGCCCACATGTTGCTCCTGCAGAGCACTTGGGCCAGCTGCCTCCCAGCCCGCTCCTCTCTGCACACCCCTTCAGAAGCCCTGATTTATCTGGAAATCACATTTAATATATACATTAGTAGATAATAAATATAGTAGTGTGCAGCAGTTTGGCATGCTGCAGAATTAATCTGAGATTGGTGATAACTACAGAAAATTAGATTTATGTTAAGTGTTGGGGTTTTTTTCCCCAAAGAGTTGCTGTCCTAAGTCCCAGCACGCTCCTACAGAAGTAAACCTGTTAGACTGTGCCACCCTCCCGCACCACCTGTGTCTCCGTGCAGGAGAAGACTTCCTCCCTTGCGCTCCGGCAGTAATTGAGGCTCGGGCAGGCGGTGTCCCCGGGCATTGGCTGCTCAGAGCAGGAGCTGCTGCCCCGTGGGCTGATGCTGATTCCCTGGCCACCAGCTCCCATCTCTGCCCATGCCTCAGACCCAGGTGAGCACGTGGAGCCGGTGCTGGGCTGCTCCCTGCTGCAGGGATGCCCTATTCACCAGACTGGGGTATTTCCCCCCAGACAGGGGAACACGGCCCAGGCCAGCCCCTGGGAACTGCCAACAGGCCACAGAACATGCACCACTGCCTCCTCCGCAAGGACCTCACTCAGCCTTAAGACACTCAGGCGGGACAGCCCGGAGAAGCTTTTACTGGTTTTCTTGGTGTTTATATGTATCTCACCTTTTCTCCTCTCTGCATGTAATCCCAAGCATCCATCCTCCCACCCCCACTGAAACAGGGTAGTGATGCTTTTCTGAACCATGGTGAGGCTACGCCATTTCCCCAGACCTGGAACTGGACTCCCACCTCCCAGCACCGAAGGGTGGCCCCTGACCAATAAATCCTTCTTCTCCAGAGGAGCAACCTCCCCTGCTCAAAGCACCTTTTGCTGTGATAGTTATTGCAAGTAGGCGGGAATGATAGGGGTGGCTCAAGCCTCATTCTCTAAGGAGAAAGCACAGTAAGTATTTTGGGAGACTCCTACTATTGAGGCACAGTCACTAACTGTGACTAAATAAGATTTGTACATATGCTGGACTGGTGCCAGGGGAGGGGGGGGAGGCAATCCCAGACAAAGCAAAATGATAATGTGTTATTGGTCAGAAAGATTCATGTGGTGAAAATCAATAGTAGCGAGTGGTTTGCAGCTATACCCCATCCATCTTGTCTGTTGCAGAGAGAACGCACTCCTCAGTGTATGTGCAGCACGATGTCTGACATTCAGGTCACAAGCTGTAATTTAAATTTCTCCAAGTTCTTCTTTGTTTAATGTCCTATCAGTTTGGAAGCAGTTGAAGGAAAATCCCTGCGATTTCTCCTTCCAGCTGCTTTAAACAACTCTCTAGCTTCTGTAATTAGTAGCCTAATCAGTTAAAGCATTGAACATATAGAGTCTTCCGCTACACTGGTCTGATGAGACACGCTGGGTCCACAGCGTCAGTGGTGACTGCAAGAGCAAATCATCTGCTACATTTTGAAGGACATTGAGGTTCAAAATGAGTTTTCTTTCTAAATAACTTTTGAAAACCAAAGGCTTTTCAGGAATGTTTTTATTAAATTATGGACCCTTTTGAAAAACCCTTACACCCTATGAGAGCATCTTCACGTGCTGACATAGCAGGTAGAGCCAGCATGGGACCAGCCCTGTTTTCTGGACATGGGGAGAAGAAAAGAATTGGATACATACATACACTTGAAAAAAAAGTGTGATTTATGAAGTAAAACATTGCTTTGCCCTTTTCCTTTTCGACAGTGGTGTCTGATGGGGAACTGCTCACCACGGCCAAGCTGGGAGTGGGCTCTCGGTCTTTCAAGGTCACTTGTAGGGCACCTCCTGTGGCACAAAAGTGTGTGAGCTGGGGTTGGTGTGCAGCTGCTGTTTGGAAATATAAATCTACTACTCATACGCACATACCGCCTTAGCGGAAGCTAAGTATGTAGCTCCCCACAGACTCCGGGGTACCTAGACTAGTAGGCACTCTGCTCTGTGTGAAGGTCCCCAGATCCGTCCTGACAGGAGGAGACAGAGGGCACAGGCACACTGCGATCCAGGGGGTCGTGGGCAGCGGCCCACTTCCCTGCGCACACGGTGCATGAGTCCTGCCTCCCCCCGCAGCACGCCCCCGTCCGCCCGACTTCTCCGTATGTAAGGAGGGAGCAGGGAGGGAGCAGCGTCCTGTCCAGGGAGCTGCTCTCCAGGTTGAAGACCAGCGTTCAGAGCACAAGATCTCCACTCAGGCTGGGCAGACCCTAGTCTCAAGATCAGCGATGCTACTGAACACGAGTAAGGCCTACCACTGTCTATCCCGGGTAACACCTGGATGTGTCATTTGTTCAGTTTGAGATTGTCAAAAACATGCTCGTTTCTGATGGCAAATGAATGCAGCAGAGTGATGCCATCGTTACTTCAATAGCCACACTTCATCGAAGAACTGCCTGGGTACAGGTGGTGGTGTGGCCTTGCCAGTCTGGGTCAGTACATCATTAATCACTTCCATGAGGGGGCTTTAAATGCTGTCATTCATTTATTTATTCAGCAAATGCATCACACTCTAATCCTCTTCTAGTCTTTTAACAATATACCCATTTTTTTTATAAAACTGTAACAAGTTTAGAAGATGACTTGCCTATCTCGTTACCAGCCTGCCCAAACCTGACCACGTACATATTCTACTACTGCTCAGCGCAATGTTCAATGAAAAAGCACACAAAATTAATACTCCCTGCGCTGCCGAGCTGCCTAAAGATTCAGCTCAAACGAGAGAGGAAGCACAGGGTCCAGCACGGTTTCCTGTGTGCCTATAAATAGCTGTTTGATATGGTTTAGGCAGAGGTCAGTACCAGACAGCTGCACGAGCTCTGGCCTCCATTTGCCTCGTGCAACGGACTGATGGCAAAACGTGTCCCCCTTAGAGCAAGAGCTTTTGAAACACATATAGTGTGCTCCTGCTAAATTGACTGCTGATGAGAGTTTGCTGTTTGCTGCAATGGAAGAAGGGCCACTGGATACTGCCAGGGGAGGGGTCCCGTCGGGGTAACCCCTGCGGGCTGGCAGCCTGCGAACCTCTTCATTCACCTGTTGGTCTCTCTGACTTTGCTGAATGACATACGAAATCTAAGAATGTTTCCAAAATGCTCTAAAAGAAAAGAACAGACATAAAGATGCTATTTATTTGCTTCAGCCCAACAGAGGGACTTCAGGGAACAGCCTCGCCCCCACTCTGGGTGGGTTGGGTGGGGGTCCCCAGCACCGGTGGCACGCCTGGTCCCCAGCCGAAAACCCAAGCACGCTGTGACATCTAGTGGCAAGTTACCCCAAGAGCCTAGAGAAAGCTGTGTTGGACAGGTCTTTCCCACAGTCCCTGGACAACCAGCCATAGACGTGTCTGCATTTATTACACACTCTTCAGACCCATCTTTATGCATAATTACATATTTATGTGTAATGTCGAGTATGACGGCTATTTCTGCTTAGGCCAAGATGTGCTGGTGAAAGGGACAGTATATCCACCTCGGCAGACAGCTCTCATCTTCCTTGCACTAGGCGGGAAAGGTCCTGTCCTCTTCCCGTTGCGGGTAGCCATCGAGTGAACCGCTCTGCCGGCATCACCTCCAGAGCCATGGCTGCAGCTGCACAGTGCCACAGGAGCTAGGTGGGATTGGATACAAGTTTGGTCATTCACTGTTTGACATGGCTTCCAATTCGTGTCCCCCAGCAGCAACCGGTGCTGGTGTTTGACCAGCTCAGGCGGCCCTGCCAACACTTCCCAGAAGCCGAAGGCACTAACAGCCTGCGTGCAGCCGGAGAGGTGGAGCAGCAGCCACGGCACCATGTAACCTTATTGCACATTCACCTCCACCTCCTTCCCGTCCTTTGGCAAGCGTTTATTTAATATTTCACCCTTTTTTTCAGACTCTGTTCGATTTCATGCACCATCATCAGTGACATATTCAATATTAGCTTGAATAATGATACAGAAATTAAATCAATAGGCTTTGCCTAACAAATAGAAAGGCCCCATCATGCAAGGCCAGGTAGCATGAGTCAGGGACGTCATCTGATTACTGTGCTGCTTCGTGGAAGAAAGGAGGAACAATTACCAAATACAATAAGTAAAACTGAGAAAAAAGGTCAAATTTCAAGAGGATCCTCATTCTTGTTTGAGAGTTGGGAAGGAGAGCAGGAAGCTGCCACGCAGCACATGAGCACCGGCCTCTTCCTAAAACCACCCTCTGTGCACCCACCACAAACCTCTATCCCCCGCAAACGCCCCACTCCTGCCCCATTTCTGGAAGACGATGGAAGCAGCAGCAAGGTCTGCAGTACCACAGCCCTGGAAAGCTGAAACCAGGGTGGCCAGGACCAATCCTACTTCAGATGCTCAAGGTCGCTGAACCAAGCTGAGACTCACAAGTAGTCCCCAGGCTCCAGCAGCCAGAAGATGTCAGGCACCACAGTAAAAACCTACCGAGCTGTCAGCAGGGCCTTTCCTTTGTCTTTTGCCTTTCATAAAGCTTTGTTTTAATGCATAAAACAGCTACTTATTTGGTATTATTTATTCACCAGAGAAGCCAGGTTCCCTTCCCACACAAGCGTGCCTTCCAACAGCTCCAGGTCCTGCCTTTTCCCAGGAGCATCGAGGGAAAGGGGAAGAGGCAGAGGAGGGACAGGTACAGCAGGCAGTGTGTGCGCGCTCAGCCCCTGTTGCACAGGTCTTGCCAGACCATGCGGGCCAGGTTTTTGGCAGGTGTCAGGTAATGCTAACCCTGGAAGTGTTTGTAAATGGTGGACTTCAGAAGCTGGAATGACAAATTTATACCAAAAAGAACAGCAATCCACATGAAAACACTTCCAGAACCACCTCCCCATCTCTTAATAGCTCTCTGACCACAGGACGAGCGCTGAGGACAGAGGGTACCCCTGCTCACCGCCAGGAGCACTGCCCCCAGCAGCCCCACAATCACTCGGGGGGCCTTTGCAGCACCCCAGAAGGTTTCCCCACCACTGCACACCCCGAACGGGTACTGCCGGGACCTGGGTCGCCCTACTGCCTGCCTCAGGCTTGTGCTTTGTGCCGGGCACTTCTACTGGCTTTACAAGCAGCTCTCAGCAGTGAATGCAACGCATAGGAGAGCAGGTAGATGGTGGCTGCCTGCCTGCTGTGGCGCAGCAGCCGTGGGGCAAGGTGGGTCCTTCCCTGCCGCTGGGCATGGCATGGCCAGCGGCTTGGCCCCTCCTGCCCTCCAGCCAGCATCCCTCTGGGTCACTTCCCACCACATTGTCGTATCAGCACTCAAGTGCATAATGTTCTTACGGTGAATATCTGGCAACATAACCCATTCTCCTCTTATGACTTTTAGCTTATGTCAATAATTTATTTATTTCCAAAAGACAAGTGATTTTCTACCTTAAAAAATACACCTTTTCCACTGCCTGGAAGACCTGTGTGTACCAACAGATGGATGCTCACCCCGGCCTCAAATGCAGCAAACTAATTGTGTTTCTTCTCAGCTCTTGTGCTCAGGACATCACCAGGGTGACACAAAGCAACGAGAAATAAATTGACTCAAAACTTGGCCGGAGAGCATCAGCAAACAGAAGGTTGAAAACTCAGCTTGATTTATTTTATAGAGAGGCAAAGGACAATAAATGCAGTGTTATTCCCAGTTGTGGTCCTGGCAAACAGTCCTCAAAGCCCACGCGAGAGTAGAGCTGCCGGCGAGGCTGGGCAGCCGCGGCCCCAGCGGCCGTCTGTCAGGGGAGCGCCGCTGGGAAGGACGACATGACACTAATTCATTTTCTGAAAACATTCACTGTAACACTTCCATCTCCTGCCCAGAGAATACAAAATGTTTTACATGGAGCAATAAAATAAAAGCCACCCTCTGACATGCAGACACTTAATACCCTCCTACAGATCTGTCAGAGTTACTGTAGGATTTTTTCAGCATTGCAAAGCGAGCCTTTGGCAAAGGCGGGAGCTGAAGCTGGCCCAGCTGATGGCTGGAGCAATGCCAGGATTGCCCCAGCACAGGGGCATCAGCTCCTGCAGGCGGGGGGGGGGTGCTGCCGCGGGGCTCCAGCCCTGCCAAGGGTACCCAGGCGCAGCAGGAGCGAGGTGGGAGAGCAACCGAGGGGTCAAGCCAGCTGAGACGCAAACATACTCAACCCATACCCAAAAACCTCCTCCCGCTCTGAGGAGGAGCCAGGAGCATGGCTGAGTGCTGAAGCCTAGAGCAGCACCCGCTGCCCCTCACCAGCCCCTGCTCGTGCTGGGTGCCGGGACAGCCACCCCGCTGCTGCAGGCTTAGGGCACCCACCCCAAAGGTCCCCCTCTTGGCTTTTTTCCTCCCACTAAACGGATCGCTTTCGCCATTGCTTTTCAGGACGAGGCATTGGTGCTCAGGGGGCCTTCTCCTCTGATGCTGACATTTTCCCAGGGGCCAACATTCTTTCCCCACCACAACACACTGCTGCTGCTTTCCTGGCTCCCATGCTGCCCGCCACCCTGCTTCATCCCCTGTGGGAGCCCCTTCCCCTGCCCTGGCTGTACACGCACGGGCAAGGACAAGACTTCAGCGGCAAGCACTAAAGGTCCCAGTGATGGAGCCCTGTGAGAAGTCTCCAGTGCCCTCTCCCGCTGCCCTGCCTACCCTGGGCTGACACTCGCAGTGAGACACAGAACTTTTTATCTAACAAACTAAAACCTCCGTTTCTTGGCCAGCAAGTGGGATTTCATGACTAACGATCCGTGGGACATACAACAAAATAAACCACACGCACGTGCATATATTCCTGCACACGTGCATATCTCCCCCCCTCCCCCCCCCAAAAAAAAAAGGACTCTCGAGTCCTCGTAGGGAATCTCAGGCGGTGCAGGACCGCGGGGAGCTGAAGCCGTGCCCCTAAAGCCGCTGCAAACCGTGCCGTGCGCTCCCCGCGCAGCGGCTCCGGCGGCAGCAGCGCGGGTAGCTGCTACCCTCTAGAGGAGAAACCTCTGCCGAGCACGAAACCCTCACGCTGTGCTGCGTCCCTTCAGAGATCAGGCTTTGCTGTAGCATTAAATGCCCTGCGTGTCACGGGGCTGCTCAAGCATTAGATTTCAAAATTTCTAATAATTGCATTTTTTTTCTAAATCCCAAACAAAATCTATCGCTGGGAAACTTTCTGTTTTCCGTCTAAACGAGCACAGGCAGAAGCAGCACATCCCAGGAGGGAACAGCCAGACCCACACCTTTGCCGTTCCATCCCCCAAAACAGCTCACGCCCTGTTTCCTGGGATTAACATTAAAGAAATAGAATAACCAAGGAAAGAAAATAAACCTCCTCCTACCTTCCATGGGGAGAGCGAACTGCAACGTATCACTGTCCTGTGCAGAAGTCATTCCTGTGTCCCTGCAAGCGAGCAAGTCCTGCCCAGGGCAACTGAACTCCAGCCCTGTCTGCTCAGCTTTAAGCAGGACCGCCGAGATCCCACCCAGGATGGGGTGGAGAATCGTCCCTGGGAAAGAGCAGCTCGGTCACAGCCTCTCCCAGCCACTCTTCCCATCTCGCCGGGGCTCTGACATGCTGTTTCCTTTCTCTTTCTCTCGGTATACGGCAGCAGCCCCTTCGGCTGCCGTCTTGCATCAGCATCTACAACCGAGCTTGCAATGGGGATTGAGTTTGACAGTGCCAAAGGTGTGGGTGGCACAGGTCCCTGCAAGAAATACTGTCAATAGATAAATACAAGAAACATAGAGTTTAAATCAGCTGCGGGACAGAGGGGAATGAAACGCGCAGAGGTACTCAAAGCATTGGAGTTACAACAGTGAGAAATCCTCAATAAACTGGAGCGTGGCCCAGCTGAATGAGCTCAGTGCAAAGCACATTACTGAGCACTATAATGCGGACACCACCCCTGACACTCTGCTCTAGTTTTGCCAGAGGCAACGGGAAAAGCATGCTAAATCTAGTGCTTTTACACGGAAACTCTCTTACACAGCAAAGGTTATTTTCTTTAAAACAATCATCTCTCTATCCCATTCATTCTGGCTGGAGAACAGGCAGCTGATCACGGTTTGAATTTATTTTGCAATGAACAGTCTGTACGGTGAGTGTGGCTGGGCGTTGCTGCACGCTGGGGTGAGGCTGGCTGCAGGAACGCAAACGCAAGCGGGTGAGAGGGCAGCACCGACCTCCCTGCCAACCCACCCGAGTGCTGGGTGGTTTGGGGTCCCCTTGCGTTTTCAGGCGGGTAGACACTAGAGGATGCTAGTAGCATATTTGGGCTTTAATGTGTTTATGGCCCGCCATGTGCATTTATTCAGTTTTGGACCTATTCCCTCTTCGCTTGAGATAGAACTGCCCAGCACCAGGCAGTTCCCAGAGGCCCAGGGAGAGCAGCTGATCCCTGGCTCCCACTGCCACAGCTCATGTAGGGGAAATACTGAATTTACAAGTACTGTGGAGAGACAGACAAACCAGGTAGCGTACAGCAGCAGAGATCACTGCTGTTATTGCTGGGAGACCAGAGATGATCCCTGGTCTCCGTTTTCAGCTGCTCACAGCACACAACAGATGCCTGATGGGGCACCAGAGCTCATTACTGATTAACTCTGTGCCGCAGAGTCTCGCACCAGGTAACGAGGTTAAGCACTAATGAAAGAAAATCCAAAAACGTTCCAGGTCCTCGTGGCTGCCAGGCATATATAGCAAACCAAAATAACTCCTGGTGAGTTTCTAGTTGGAACATGCTTCTGCATCACTTGTGGAGGGAGACATCCAGACACAGGTCCTGGTTATCCTGACCGGGCTGTGGTTAGGACAGCCATGGACTTCAGCAAGGCACACTGGTGTGATGAGAACAGAAATTAGCTTTTAATTGCTTCTGAAATAGGATGTCTGAAAGAACAGTCTTTTCTGACTCCAGAAATCAGAGGAAATGGAGACACATGCCTCACACAGGGCACCCTTCAGAAAAGGGGCCCCGAAGACAGTGTTACCCCTGGTTGACTGGGGGTGGCACCGCCTGGAGAAGGCAGCATTTTGCAGGACACTGCTACCCGCACTGCTGAACCCAATGCATGCAGTGATACAGAAAAGAGAATAATTACTCTGCAGAAGAGGAGCAGAACCAAAGCCAAGCTTTGTGAGCAGTCCCACCACCCCAGGCTGCTCCCTGCTGCTGCACCGGGCTTCTCACGCAGCTCTGGGGCTTTCCAAGTCGCATCTCCTGCACTCTTGCACAATTAGCACTAACCTGAGGAGACCTGGCACCACTGACTCGCCAGGGCTGGGGCAGCTGGACACCAGCGCTGTGTCTGACGCCTTGAGTCTTCTAGCCAGCCCCCATTTCTGCAGAGCCGGAGGGGACCGTCCCGTGGCTCTGCGCCTACGTGTGATGCCTGTGCCTGGTCCCCAGAGGCAGCCTGACCCCGGCTTCCTTCCCAGCCTCTCTGAACTCCCAGGCCCTTGGAGAAACAGCACCGCGATATTTTTAGCCTGTTTACAAAGACAGAGCAGTACATTTCTGTGCAGCTTGCAGTGAACGAGTTGTGTAGTCGGTGGGTCAGCTGGCAGCCATCTGGGCAGCAACGGAGTGGTGGTTTGCCTGGGTAGATGCGGGCATCAGAGAAGGAAAGAGAACCAGAAAGAGCACCAGTAGAACATCACCATTTTGCCTTTCCTTTAATAAACTTCTCTTCGTCTGAGGCTCCTCCGAGTGCCAGGAGTTTCAGTCTCCCCCCGCCAGCGACCTGGCTCTGCAGGAGCAGCGGCACCGCGGGAGCACCGCAGGCTCCTGCTTGCTCCCCTGTCATTGCTGGAGACCAGGAGGCCAGAAGGAACTGAAGAAATCCAGTAGCTGGATCGCCTACGTGGTGTCCAGTGACAGCATTATCCACTTTACCAATTTCTTTTTTGAATTGCGATGCTTGGGCTAAGCACAGCAGCCCAGGAGCAATGGCAACGGTTGTTGTCAGAAAAGTAACCAACCTTCTTCAGCTCCTCCTTAAAGTCTCCTGGAGTCAGTGCACACACGTCATGTTAGCATTTTGGCCATCCTGTCATACACGGAGCAGCATGTCATCTTCCCCTTTCTTTGCAGACCTTTTCAGGGTCACTCATGCCCATATCCTCACATCTTAAATACTTTTTAATTGGAGTGGTATTGTCATGTATGTTGTTTGCATACAGGTGTGCTTCTGTAGGCTTGGAGTCCCCATGCCTCTGCGTCTGGCCAGTACTGGGGAGAGGACACCAGGTAGGTGCCACGCAGTGTGGTTCGCTATGAACACACTAAAGCTCATGTTGTAACACCAGTGAATGCCATTTGTCCTTCTCCCAGCACTTACAAGTGGTGAGGTTTTGTTCCAGTTAGCAGGTTTTGGTGTGGACAACGTTGTAGTTCCTTCACCAAATGCCTCTTCAGTCCTGTAACACTCGCCCGTGTTGCAAGGGATGGGGGCTGCGCGTGGCAGAGCACTGGCTGATGTTTGTCACGCTTCCCTGCTGTGACCTGGTTGAGTGGGGGGACAGCCTTGTCCCGTTCCTGGGTATGGCTGGCTGCCTCCTGCAGCACTCTGAGCATCTCCAGCCCAGGCCAGGTCTCTCCTCCCTGCCACTCCCACCAGACATGTTCAGGGCTCCATGTTAGGGCTCTGCAACGTGCCCTGCTGCTTACAGAGTTGCTGGCACAGCGAAAAACACTGCTCCTACCCCCTCCGTTTTGTACAGGCAAGGCAGGAGAAGAGAGCACCAGGTCACAATGTAAATATAAAGCCTGCGGTGACCTCCCTTGAACACAAAGCAACCTCTGGCAATGCCCATGGGGGAGCGCGCCCACCCAGGGTCTGTCAAACCCCGGGAGAGGATCTTGTGCATTCAGCACTGCAGGCATGCTGTGCAGAGGCAGCGCGGGCAGGGGGATAAGTGTCTCTGCCTGGCCCGGCTGGACTGCCTTAGCTTGGGGACGGGGCTGGGGCAGGTATCGCTGGGGGAAAGGGAGGCAGCATGGCACAAAGCAGAGGGAGCCCTCCCCTCCAGCCAGCGCTGCCTCCCAGCCACCGCCCCGCGCCACGGCAGCGGGCAGGGATGCAGCACGGGCTATGGCACGCTTCATTTTTTTAGGATTACGTACAGCTTTGCCGGTCTTTGGGCAGAAGGGGAGGGACTGCTGTCTCCCTGGGTGCTTGTGACAACACTGCAAAATATTTGTCAAGGCAACTGGCGTTATGGAAAAAGCCCCCAGCAGACCAGGGGAGAAGAGCCAAGGGGTGCACCTGGCCCCCCACTCTTTCCCAGCGCGGCAGACAGGTGTCTCGGTCCCTCTGCTCCTGCGAGCCCAGGGGAGCCGCCTGAGAGACCTCCGGCACGGAGCACAACCTGCCATCCAGGAGCCAGCCCCAAACACGCTGCTAAATCTTTACTTCCCAGCCCTTTGTACTACGCAGCGGTTGGACTGGCACAAAATGATTTGTTTCGAAAGGCTCTGGCTTGTTTCCCCCTCGAAAGCTCTCGGTGTAGTTTATATTATGTCCCAAAATAGAAACAAATGGTTGAAAGTGCGGCTCGCTGCAGGAGTTTCTTCCCTTTCCAAATGCAGCCCAGACCTCAAGGTGCAATGGAGGGATGCCAGGACCAAGCACAGCTCTGAACGAGGTGTCACTCAGCGCACCGAGTGACTGCAGCGTTTGGCATCCTGCTGGGCTCTCACTCTTGTGGAAGGATCCCCACGGCCATGCTCGCTGTATTGCCCCATGCCCCCCGAGCCTGTGGGTGCTGGGGCATGCAGCCGCTGGGAAGGGCTTGCACAGCTCCCCTTCTGGGGACCCAGCTAAGAGCAGGTCTGATACCATTCTTGGGGCTTTATTTTCTTCTCCTCTGCATTGACTCAGAAATACAAGCGTACTGAAGAGTTCCCTAATTCCTTCATTGGAAAGCCTTATCACAACATTGTTTTTAGAAGAGAACAGGCACAATAATATTAGGCAGAAGAAAATGCATCTTTTGCTCTACTGAATACAATTGCTTTCTTGGTGTTAGCTTTGGTTTTAACACCATTAAGTAGAAGAACTAATAATATCTCAGGCATGATTGAACTCAGTCACAATAACTTATAATGCCTCTGTTGTTGTACAGAAAACAATACAATTAGAGTATGAAGAATTACTTTGTCAAAGCAAGGCGTTTGTCATGCCTAATTTTCCCCCATCTTTCTCTAATGTAAGTCTATCAAGCACACTATATTAAAAATAATTTTTCTCCTCTGACAAATAACAGGTCATGTTTGATATCTACGGAAACTTGAAAAAATGAAGCTCTAACCCGTATCACCAACAACGGCACGCGTACCAGCACAGCCCTTGGGACAGAGGCCTGTGCTTCTGGGGCACATGCTACTGCAGCAGGGAACAGCTTTGGCCAAATGCAGTGCCAGAACGGCTGCTGTGAAAGGCTCAAACAGAATCAAAATACCTTAAAGAGCAGAGGTTCGAACTGCCAAAAGCCCATTAGCTTGTATTTGGAGTAAGAGATGATCTCTATGGATTTTTAAGATAGCTGTAGCTTGAGTTTGTAAGAATTACCTAAATTGTGTCACCCTGGGAAGGGATAGGCTGAGTTCAGAGGTATGTGCTTTTTCATAGGAAACTATTGAAAGAGTTTCTATTTTTTGAAGTTTTATTTTCTAAAGCAAACATATTTTGATATACCATTTCTCTCAATAGGTGCGTGTGTGCATGTATGTGTGTATATTTTCCAATTAATATCAGGATTACTATTTTACAACTTCTCTCTGCGAAACCCAGAATTGCAATAAACTGTAGTCCTGGAGGCTGATCTTTGAGATATGCTCCGGGACCAGAAGTGGGAGATCATGCCTTTACACCACCTGAGGACAGAGGGATAACGCAAACCTTCCCGAGAAACACCAAATGCCTGAACTCTGAGCTCCTCAAAAGGCTTCCTGATCATGCTGAGCCTTATTCATACCATCTGGAAGAGTTGTAATTTAAGTTCTGGCTATTGTTTTACAGAAGAAAGAGACCATCCACCTGGCAGAATTTGTGTTACTTCTGCTCCTCAGTAACATTCATGTTCGATACTCCTACTGACCAACACATCTTGTACGTACACGTGATAAACCCTCACCGCTTCCAATGGACTGTAATGCTAGTCTGGCGTGATGGGCTCCACAACTGCAAGCAGCGACTATGGGTTTGGTGCTACCAAACTCAGCTCAGACTCCTTTGTGCTCCAGTGCCGGAGTCATGACCAGCCCGCACAAATTAAAATTAGGATTTTCAAAGCGGTTTGAGGACCTTGGAGACCCCCAAATCATAGCTCTTACACACAAATACAATGCCCAACATCCTATTCCTCCACTGAAAGTCCCAAACTAATCCAACAGCCTCTTTGCTCCATCCTTGAGGAGCGTATCGTGCCTCACTCGCAGCATCAATAAACTTCCAAACTGAAACATAACTTCAGCCCAAAGAATAACTTGTTTCTTGCTTTGAAAGAGGAACGGGGATGTTTGCGATAACAGTTAAGCCCCTTGGCACCTCTGAAAGGAAGAATAACTTGCTTTGAAAGAGGAACGGGGATGTTTGCAATAACTGTTAAGCCCCTTAGCACCTCTGAAAGGTCTTCTTATAAAGAGTGAAGTGCCTGTAGGCTCAGGGGAAAAAAATATCTCAGTTTGGTGGTCGCAGCTCCGACTTACTTTGAACACAGTCTCGGGGCTGGAGAGAGGAACGCCCCGCTGGCAAGAGAACGGCGGATTGCTTTGAAAGAGGAACGGGGATGTTTGCAATAACTGTTAAGCCCCTTAGCACCTCTGAAAGGTCTTCTTATAAAGAGTGAAGTGCCTGTAGGCTCAGGGGAAAAAAATATCTCAGTTTGGTGGTCGCAGCTCCGACTTACTTTGAACACAGTCTCGGGGCTGGAGAGAGGAACGCCCCGCTGGCAAGAGAACGGCGGATTGCTGGGTGGAAATACTGCTACAAAATCTCTTGTCTCTGCAAAGATGAGTGCAAGCCACAGGTGGAACAGGCTATGCACAACCCACCAGGCTTCTTAAAAAAAAAAAAAACCTAGAAAGCCTTTTTCAGTAACTAGAACATTTATGACTCTTGCCCTGCCTGAGACGCTGCCAGTTGGGGACGGGGACCACGTGCCAGAGAAGAGGAACACCACTGGCACTTTGCTTAGCAAGCCCAGCGTTGGCCTCCGTGCTACACGGTGCAGGGTCCCAGCACAGCCCCAGACCCCGCCACCCCCGGGCTGTCATCGGGCCCTGCGTGTGGGCTGGCTGCCTGAGGCTCTGCTCCGTGCACATCTGCACTTGCTAACGCACAGCCTGAGAGCTTGGAGTATAAGACTTGTGGACAGGTAGCTGGACAGCTAGGTGGACAGCTAGAGGTACTATTTTTGACATCCTAGAAAGGCTTCCAAAAAAACCGTGCAGATTCAAGTTCACATCTTTCTGTAAACACCAAAAATCAAAAGGAGCCCAGAACTGACCTTTAGCTGTGTCAGCTCAGGCTGATTCCCGGAGCAGCAGCCACCCCAAAATCCCACATTGCACCGACCACACCAGTCCCAGATTTCCTGACAACATCAGGTAGAAGAAAAAGAAGAAAAGAAACCTTTAGAAAATGGTTCTTAAGAGCTTTCTAGTTATGCTTTGGCTTGTAGATACCAATTACACTTCAAGAAACACCAAAGAGATACTAGAGATGCTGATGTTAAGAAGTGAAATGGTAAAGTTGGAGGGTCAGCACCCTGAAGGAGGGGTCAGGCTCTCGGATCCCAAGAGCCCTCTTGGACCAATCTAGTGTGGTTATTTTAATTTTTTAACTTTTTAAAGACAAGCCAATGTTAAGGTTAATAAAAACAATCTGGTGGTGGTGTTTTTATTTATTTGTTTTTAAAGACAAGACAACATGAAGGTAAAAATCTGGACTTAGCCAGGGAAGCAAACTGTTTCTAAGGGTTTCTGCCATGCATTTGCATCTGTCAAGGACAAGGAGTTCTTGGTTCCACCCAAAAAAACCATTATTTATATTTTTTTGCCCAACAGTTGCAAGTGGCTGTTTCCATATGCTTTCACTACGCAGTATACCAGAAACCTTCCTGCAAAGCACAGGCACCAGACAAGCCTCGTGGGGGGTGTAACCACGCGTGTTCCAGGTAATACTTGGCACCAAACCCACCCGCCTGCCCCTCCTGGGACTTGCCCACTTCCCAGCAGCGCTGATCAAGCAGGGCTGCAGCACAGCCACCCCGAGTAGTGTGGCTCCGCTGAGCGCGCAGCAGACCAGTCTGCCTCTGCAGGGCACCTGACCAGCCCCGGCAGACATTAAATGGTGCAAAATCCAGGGACCCTGGCGTGACAAAGGTTAGCTCTTGATCTAAACTCTTCACGGTATGATCAGAGGAGCCTCAGATTTAGTGCAAATACACAGAACAGGGGGAAACTCAGATCTAAAGTTGAAAGCTGACCTTCCCCACGTGCTAGGGGTTGGCTTGACCCAGGCTTTGGTTTAGCTTCATGGCTGTGACAGAGCCACTAATATTCGTTGTGGAGTACCAGCAGAATGAGCCTGGTCAGATCTTTGCTCTGCCTTCACACCGGCCCTCAGGATCGCCCGCTCCTTTACAACCCCTCTCCTGCAGGTGTCCGTCCTTAACCCCGGTATTGCTCTGACGGGCACAGATTGCCAGGCTGAAAGGATCGAATTGGAGGTTTCATGTTTCACTTGTTTTAGTCAAGCTATTCCCCACTACCTACTCTCTTATTTTTGCCCACGTTGTTCATTAGAGTCCTTGTGAACATCAGCAACACCCAAGAGCATAACGGCAACAAATGGCAGAAGGACGAAAATATGAACTGGCATAGGCGTTACCTATTCAGCCTTACATCAAATTAGCTCCTACTGCAGTCAGTGCAGGCAAAAGCTGAGTAATGCATTTTTTTGTTACCCCCTGTCCACTTAAAGCTTTGGAGTTCAACTTAAAAATAACCTCAGCACTGCCTTCCAGTGCTGGGCTGCCCGCAATAGTTGTTAAGAGGACACAACAGTACTATGTGCACTCGGAGATGCTCTGGAAAGGTTTACCTCCATCGTATCTGGATTTATCCAGAACTTCTGTATTGACTTCACTCTGAAAATCTGCCAGATCTGAAATCAAAGCTCTGGAAGAAACTCTTTGTATTCACCTACCAAGTATTCCTCACTGCTCCCAAGAGCCTATGTTTTTTTACCACAGTATACCAGGCTTAAAGTCCCCAAAGCTCCTTCCAGCAACATCGCTGTTCTGGAAGGAGGTTTTATTTAAAAGTGTTTCATAAGCACTGATTTCATCCTGCCATGCAACACTCACACTTCCCCCCCACAAGCAACAGGCCAGCAGCGTTGCAGTCTGTGCAATAACTAGTTTCTCAGAACATGAGCCCTTTATCCATCATTACCCAAAGGCTGGTATCTAAGTGAATATTACTTTGTTTAGTCCTTCAGGCTTATTTCTGGGCTTGTGCTCACAACTGCTTGCGATCATACAGCTTTAAGCATTACTTGTGCATCTTGAGAAGAGACTGTTGGGCACTGCGCAGCCGACTGACACCTTCATATTTTAAAACGTCTACAAAACTCCAGCCAAAGAACAAGTATGAATATTGAAAGCTAGAAATCAAATTCTAGATAAATCTGAGAATTTGCAGCTCTACATACAAACTCGCAGTTCAAAAAACCCACTTGGTCCCACAAGTGAAAAAAGCAGCACAGGTGAAGGCAAGTACTCTGGTGCGACACACCAGCGTGACACACAACGCAGCAGCATTAAAAGGAGCACACTTGCCAAAAAAGTAGAGGTATTCTCATTCCTTGATCAAGGCCATAGCCCTGATGTTTGAGTCACACCAGCGTGGGATTAAGTATGCCTTTGGACTGACCTGCGAGGCGTTTTTCCCTTGCACTCTTCCAGAAGCCATCCCATGCCTTGCTGGTGGAGCCCCTGGGGTCGTCGCTGAGGCTTCGCCTCAGGCGGGGCTTCCCCGACGCCTCCATCCTCGCCCGTACGGATCCAGCGGCTTGGAAAGAAATTGCAGCGTGTTAGGAGCACAGCAAGTCCATTCGCCCAGCTTTTGCCTCTTGAGCTGGACTGGAAAAGTTTCTGCACAGGAGAGGTCTGCAGATAGTTCATGAACATCCCTCTGGCAAGAGGGGGGAGCAGAGCCCGGGGCAGTGGCCCCCGCGGGGGGTCACACCGCGTATAAACACAGCCTCTCCCTACCGCGCAGGGTAATAAATAAAGAGCGAGGCTACATGTGTTTCTGAGCACTGTACACCTTTGCATTCCCAACTCCCCCCAGCCGCTCCCTACCGCGCAGGGTAATAAATAAAGAGCGAGGCTACATGTGTTTCTGGGAGCACTGTACCTTTGCATTCCCAACTGCGTTGCATTAACCGTCTGTGTAACAGCTTCCTCCTCCTTTTGGAGCTCGCTAATTTACAGTGTCTGTGCGGTAGGTCGCATGCCTGCCATCTCCTTCACTAGTATGCAGTTGTTTGGGATGTTTTTTGTTGGGTTTAGGGTTTATTTTAATATTTATTTTGAACAAAGCAGCCTGGTCTAGAAGCGGAATGGGATGTTTCTCCTGTTTTCAATCCTGTTTCAGGATTAACCCGAGTGAAGGTTTTGTGCAGAGACCATTCAAACAGAAGAGATCTCCAGGACTCAGATTAATCAGTTACCTGAGGAACATCCTCAGAGAAGCCCGGCTCCAAAGGCACTTCTCTCCTGTGCTATCCACTCTATAAGCAGCGACAGGGACGTATGAAAATCCTCTGCCACATACCCGTTCAGTTACATGCCTGGAAATAGCGCCCACGTAAGTATGTTCTTATAAGAGCATGCTGGAAGAAGTAGAGGCACACCCAATCATTAAATTTAGGTTTCCAGCCCATTTGGGACGTGGCAATGAAATAGTTTTACAATGGAAACCACTGCGTATGTACAAAAAGCAAATACCTGACACATAGCTCAGCACTAATGAAGCTCCTTGGCAAAATCAGTCCTGGAAAAGAAAAGCCATTAATGGGGCGATAACTTGAATGGAAGGTGACTACGAATGACTGCTGGACAGGCTTCGCACATCCACCAGTTCTGTTTCTGACAGCAGGTTTGGGTCTAATATCTCACAGGAATGAGTTTCGATGGTATTTGTTGAAGCGAGTTCAGCGCACAGCAACGCTTACCAAGCTGCTCCGGCACACACATCACCGACGCGCACTCACCTATACCTCAGCTGATAAATCACCAAACCCCCACAGCTGGATGCTCCTCACCGAGCACACAACTGCATCCAGGGGAGCTCTGAGAGCACCACGGGAGTCTTTAAAGCTGATTCCTTTTGTTGTGGACTGATGCTGCGAATCTGCGTCCTGATTAAGACAACTTAATTAATGTCCCTCAGCGGAAGGAAATCCAAGGACTGGAGGCGCAGCTGATGACAGGCACAATGAGTGCTCTGAGGCTGTGAACTGCAGCATTAAGCACCCCCTCCTCAGAGCCGCTGCGTGATTCAGACCTGCAGAGCCGACCAGGTAGTTCTCAGCCACATGTAATGCATTTGATACGGCAAACTTATATGCATAGCTGATTTTTTGGCCTGTATTTCTAAGACAGTTGAAGTTAGTATCATGATGAAGAGAAAGCTTCAGAAGTATATGCTTCCTTTTCAAAAAGTTTTTTGGTTTTGGACAAATGCAGTCCCCAGATATAATCGCAGGTGTATCTGGGCCACGCAAGCAGCCGTTCCCCACTCCTCCCTGCCAGGGAAATGCTCAGAGGAGCGAGCTCATGCTGCGCAGGATGGTTTGCAGACACCTCCCTGGCCACATTCAGGATCCATTGCAGGGAATTACCTTCCCACGAAGACGAGACTTAACATGATGAAGGCATTTAGGATAAAAACTGATGTAAGCAGCCACCTGAAGAGTGATGGCAGACACACATATCGCAACTTGTGCAAGAGGCTGGTTTCCATCCTGGTGCCCAGTGAGCTGCGCGCAACTTGTGCAAGAGGCTGGTTTCCATCCCGGTGAGCTGCGTGGGGGGACACAGAGACACCCTGAGTCCTCTGGGGGCAAAGCGGAACTCCTTGCCACCGGACCCACAGCAGCTGGGGGCATCACACAGCCCTTAGACACGGCTGCTGCTCAGAGGAAGGAAAAAGCATCACAAGCAGCTGGGGCAGAGACAGCAAAGTAACAAAATTGTGTTCATTTTGGTTTGCCTGATATATTTAATGTCACCTCCCACTGCAGTTATGCTGGCAACGCTTCTAACCAAACCCAGAGCTTTTGAATATTAAAAAGCTGTTAAATGCATTTTGTTCCACCTGCAGAGCTCTGCTTCAAGCCTGATCCTGGGGAAGCATAGTTTTCCTTCGGCTGATGAGAAAAGCTCATGTGAGTTTTAAAAGGGCAGGAAGAAGCCGGCAGAGGAATACTGGTCATCGCTGACGTGCCTCCTGCCCGCAGCAGCTTTTCTCCCAGACCCATAACGTGCCGTGAACTGCTGGCAGCAGCTCTGTGCGGCCCCTCTGCTGCAGGCAGTGCCACGGGCAGCAGTGGGCAGGTGCTGGCCATGGCTGCTGTCTGCACCGAAGGCTGCGCGCTGCTCGGATGTCTCCCGTGGACAGCCGACATCTCCCTGTGTGGAGACAGCAAGCGGTCCTCCCGAGAGCGCAGAATGACCTTCGGTTTTGGTGCCTCTGAGCAATCCCAGACCCAGCAGCGCTGGCGTGCTCCCGGCGTACTGCACAAACTCGTTTGGCTTCATTTCATTTTTAACTTGATGCCTAATGAGTCTGTGGCAGTCACCTACGTTTTCATGGAGATATCGCAGCTGTAAAGGAGAAAATCTGTTTCATAAAGCCAAAAAAATCAAGAATGAACAGTCAGGCTATTCACATAAAGGAACTAAAGTACCTCCTGTTGTCTCCCAGACATGACCCTTAAATATGAGGCAGGCTAAAAATAAAGCTGTGGCTAGGAAAAAGCAGCAAAGTCGCTCCACATTCCTAGAAGCTTCTCACATTCACATGTCCACCTTGGGACTCTTGCAGCAGCCGAAACATTTCCTGAAACATCAGGCCATTTCGAGATGAAGCAAACATCCTCACTCAGCAGATGCGTTTAGGTAACGTTAGCATTTTTAAATTATCCAGAATAGTAAAACAACATATTTGAACAAAAAAAAAAAGCCAACAACTAGTCATCAGAGTCATTGCAAAAATAACCTGAACCTGTCCATAGTATTAAAGGCCAAGATACAACTGGTTTTATGTACCATTTAGCATCTCCCTTGTGGAGAACTCAAGCATTTGTACATCTGGATTTCATCTGCACCCAAATGAGACTGTGAGTGTGATGTTTTAGCTTGAGCTGGCTGCAGCTGGTAACAATGTGTTTGGATACTGCCACTCTCTCTCAGAAATATTTAAAGGGGTGTGTGAGCATGTGCATACTGTTAAAAAAGATAATTAATGACTTAACAGCTAAGGTTAAACTGGAGTCATTCTCTTCCCCAAAGAGACAGCTTTATTAGCCAGCACAGAGGAGTATTTATTCACAATTAAATAAAAAATACACAGTTTGAAGATAAGTGGCTTATCATTTCGCCAAAGGCCTCTTACAGCACTCAAGGCACGCTGTCAGAGCGAGCCAAGAAATGTCCTGTGTCTGTCTGCAGCAGGCGGGCACTGAGCAGCAGGGCTGGGCATCGGCATCAAAACATGCTGATAGTCGAGTAAGAGGGATTTATGATTTTTCTTTACGTGCAAAATTTGGCCATCTCAACTGCTAGATACCAATGTAAGAGATTTCCTTCCCATCTCTAGACTGACAGCTAAAGCTGTCATTTCCCAAAACAGACCACGCCAAGGGAGAGGTTTCACTAGCAGAGGGAGGTTATAACTAGATCAGATATCCCTAGTTAATGTTCACGCACAGAGCAAAGAGCAAACCTGCTATCTGTCATCCGTAACCTTATTTACAAATACCACGGTGGTAAAAGCAGCCTGTATTTCTCTTACCCCCTGTCATATTCCTCTGTTACAAATAGCAACACGGAGGTCACCTCTTTCCTCCTCAAGAGGAGTGTTCAACCAAGATTTTAGGATTAATTATGTAAGACAGGAACAAACAGCACGGTGTTACAGAACGGAGACAGATATATTGGCAGGTGTGTTTTCTTGGGCAAGTCAGCTGTCACTTCTGAGGACTGCCTTCACAGAGAAATTAAAGTAGCAATTGCATTTAGTTAAACCAATCTGAAACATCCATAGGAAGACTTTGGTCACCTGGTGTAAGCTTAATACACTGAAATGAATAAATGTCCTCCTGTGCTGC
Organism: Aptenodytes forsteri; assembly: GCF_000699145.1. Taxonomy (NCBI): domain Eukaryota; kingdom Metazoa; phylum Chordata; class Aves; order Sphenisciformes; family Spheniscidae; genus Aptenodytes; species Aptenodytes forsteri. The sequence continues at coordinate 2,310,425 of NW_008796044.1, read as the reverse complement.
GGTGTGACCCCGATCATCCAGCCGCCGGCTCTCCTACGGACGTGGGTACTCGCCACCCTCCAGACAGACCCTCCGCGCGGTGGGAGGGGGCTGAGGTGCTGCACCCATCCGATTGCTCAGGTCGGTGTCTCCTATTTCGGATCCGTTGCTTCAAAAAAGACAAGCCAGCCCATGCTGCCACCTGTATGCCAATCCAGGGAGGACGGCAGGCATCAGCAGAGAGCCTGTGCAGAGCTGTAGGACCTAACATCAGAGTCACAGAAAGGGCAGAAACAGGCAAACGGTCACACACAGGCTAACATGCCCATTTCGTCCCAAGCAAACACATGCTTCCCTGTTGGCAAAGGCGAGAGACCTTCAGGGAGCAATGAGCGAGAACCAAGCTACGGACCGCAGCAGTCACAACCCTCCCAGTTCTGGTACCTCTGCAGGGACGAGACGTTTCACAGCGGGGAAAGGGCAGACCTGCCTTAGCTCTACTCCAGGGAGCACAGAGCCTGGAGCATCGACGGCTGGAAAAATGGAGTCCTGAAAAGGCCCAGGGCCAGAGCTGCTAAAATGAGGAGCGGGCTCGGCCCATCCATGTGAAAAGACCTGCCAGCATGATGAACTTGCAAAGGTTTGTTTCCCTGTGCCAGGATGAGCTGTTGCCCTCACAGCTGAGCTGCTGTCAGGAGCAAACGCTCACCTGCTTCCCATAACCCTTCTCCCCACTTCCTTCTTCCTTCACTCCGAAAAGTTTATGTTACATACTACATTCCCAACATACAGAACCTGGAAACAGTGTAGTTGTAGTTTATATGCACAAAGCTTCATTTAATACCTTTGTGGAAAAATTGTGGAAATCAGTGGAGCTCCTATAATGGAGCCCACTGAAGCCAGGGTACTCACGTGATGGACAGCTGCTTGCTCGTCAGTTCTTATTTTTCAATCAACTTGTTATTCTGACTCCCTTAAGTTATGGATTTCCTTTTAAGTGATAACTGTGATATAGGTTTGGTTATTTAAAATTTTGCTTTACCATAATTGTTCTGTGGAACATATGAAACTTCTACACCAGGAGAACAGCAGACAGCCTTCCAATAAGGCTGGGAGTCTGTGCCAGCACAGGGATTTTCATGCTATTTTAAGCATTTACAAGTTGTCTCAAGCCTTAAACGATAAAAACATCAAGTAGTGAGAGTGCACTGAACTCAATATTTTGCTATTCAGCTAGCCTAGTGGGAACATGCTAGTGCAAACATTTAAATGTAAGCACCAGCTGGAGGCATTTCGTTCAGCTGCCGCCACAAGGCATTAACCGGGTGTTAACCAGAACCGCTGGATGTGGGCGAAGGCAAGACCCAGGAGGTGCTGCCCTAGAAGGAAAGGTATTAGCTACAGCCAGGGTGCCACTACGGTGAAGGAACACAGATCCCCTTTAATAATAGCACCGGGGCTGAAGGTGACAAGAGATGACTTAAAAGGACCAACAGCAGGTTTTGCAGAAACAATTTAGGGGCTTAAGGAAGATTTTATTAAGCCTAAATCATTAAAGAAAACTTGTTTGAGCAGTTTCACTTCATCACCCTGCCAAGGACAGGGTTTGTGGGGAGGAGAGCTACATATTGCCCAGGGTTACAGAAGAGCCCATTGCACATCTGCGACACCTCCCTCTGCTCTTTCAGCCTATTTACGCGCACCATGTCAGGCTCGCAAGTGCTTTTACTGGCACCTCTCGGCAAATAATTCATTTGTGTGTGATAGAAACACAGCCATACCAAGCACATGGGGCATCAAAGGGCATTTAGTCGTGGCTGGACCAGCTCACCCACCTACAAACCATGCTCACCCCATCTCAGCCCGCCCCCAGGCTCGGCTGCAGCCTGGCTCTGCAGGCACCGCTGCAGATGCTGCGAGAAGCGCTGAGCTCCAGCTGGGCCAGATCTGAATTCAACAAAACTCTTACGGGCCTGATGAGCACCGGGTTGTGTGCGCTGCCGGGGCCAAGCTGAAAAATGCAGCACTGCAGGCGCTCAGCCTTTGCAGGCTTTCAGGAGTATCTACAGGTAGAGATAAGAAACTGGAACAGATGTTGTGCTCAGCAGACCCACAGCAGCAATTCTGCACACTGAGGAATGACTAGTGACGTGCCGGGGAGAGGCTGTGCCCTGCAGAGCTGCTCCGTGGCGGCACGAGGGCATCACCTGGTTAAAAAAACCTAACACCTTTTTCAAAAATGGGGATTGGAAAACAATGTTTAAAAAATGAAGGCATGTTTTCCAGCAATTTACCCAAAGATTATCCATAGCCAAGTAGCAGGGAAAGCAGAGTCCAGAGCTGAAGGAATGATTTCTTTAATTTATTTTTAAAATAACATGCTCTCAGTTTCCCAGGAAATTCTCTAAAAGGACAATATTGTGCCAAAAACCACCAGCTTTAGTTTTCATAGTCTCCGAGTGATACATTTAGAAGCCTGTACCAGGCTGAAAATTGACAGCTCAAGAGGATCACCCCATCTCTGAAGACAGGGAATGAAGAGCTGAGAAGCAAGTTATTAGAGCCTGAAGAAGATACTCCCTTCGAGTAAAATACTGTTGCTGTATGCATAGGAGTAGGAGAGGGTAGGACAGCAGTCTCGTATTTCTTGAGAGAGCGCAGGCATTTGAATGAAATCATGAACGATACTATAAACTAGAATCATATTTCCAATAAACATGTAAGTGACAGGTGTTATTTCAACACCTCTAGTTTCGTATCTGTTGAAAGAGCTGTTGAGAAGTCTCTCTAAAAGCACTGGAATTTTTTTGCTCCAGCAACACTTTCCATCAGCACGAGCTGCAGTGGCTGGGCAGGAAGCTTTTCGGTGTGACATTTCTTTTAGTATTTTGTTGACACCCTCTGATTTGGAAAAATTTGTTCCAATTCCTACAATCCGGTAACTGAAGTGACTAGAGACCAGCAATGTGTTAATTAAATATTGCCAGGAGTGACTGAAAACATTATTGTGCCATCAAATCGCATTCTAAGTTTTTTGATGTTAAACTGCATGTCCCAAACATGAAAGCCCACGAAGTATGAAACCCAGCTTTACCTCCAACATTGCATCTGTTCATGAAAGGTAATCTTTACGCCACTGTTTCACCTTTCAAGAAGCAAAGGCTTAACCTTTCCTCCGGAGCGGCCCCATCAGTTTATAGTCATGTCGTGCAGAACTTGCTGACAGCAGGAACATCAACAGCACCGCACACCACGCTTACTTACACATCCTGCAGCGGCTGCGTGAGCCTTCTCTGAAGAGAAATTAAACACATTTCTTTAAGTCACTTCAGGTTTCAGATCATACGCTTACGAACAGGATCATTAAGGAGCATGTGCTGCTGTCGACTGTCGCTGCTCTCCCTGTGACGGTGGTAGAGGTTCCCCAGGGCCAGCTCAGGGGTGCAGCACCCCCGTGCCCTCGCCTGCGGTGGGCTGCAGGGTGGGGGCACACGCCAGGGATGCCTCAAACCCCAGCATCCATGGAAGCGCTCCCAGATCGAGCAGGTGTCCCATAGTGCTGTCTAGGTTGGATAAAACATAGTTTAACAAAACTTAGCAAATAAGTTTGAAAATAATTAACTGGATTCACAGTTTCAGTTCCAGAATCTCACATTTTCAGTCCCACGTACCAGTATTAGTCACCGCCTGCAAAGGCAATGAAAACTGTAGAAGAAAAAAGAAGAAGAAAACTCTAAAAGAGGCGGTGGGATTAGCTCAGGCACGTGGATGTTGGCAGCCACCAAACACACAACCTGCCGCTGTCACCCCTCCTGTGGTACCCACAGGGTCAGGCACCAGGAGCCTGCCGAGATCCGTGCCACGCTGCCTCAGACTCACAGGCTGGCACCAAAGGTTTTGCATGCAGCGCTGTGTGGGCTTCACAGCAGAGGCCATTGCTGCTGTACCAAGTTTATATTCCTAGGATCCAGCTCGGAACCAGCATCAGCGCTGGGGCTGCAGTAACAACTTCTGCAGCTGCCAGAAGCCAACGCACCACGCGGCAGGGTTTGCTCTGAAAGCAGAGGCGGCCACGCAGGTTTCACAATGGGCAGCTCACTTCTGATAACAGCTAAGCTACTGAAGCGGGGTGGCTTTTTTATTTTTTAGAATCTCTTGGAACTATTAGGACTCATATATGTTTACTGGGATGGTTAAAAAACCCACATGGTTTTCATGTGAAAGTTTGCTTTCAGAAATGTGTTTTGGTCAAAATTTAAATGCCTCCGATGGTTGGCATATAAATTTAGTAACGGAGATGATGATAAGGAGGTGCAGACTTGAAATAAGGTACCAAATTGTAACAGTAAGGGCAATTTAGGTCTCACACAAATTATCAAGGGGTGTAATAGATCACTGGATATTTTTAAAAATTAAGGTTAGATTTCTTCTAGAATAGGCACTAGCGGCAGCCAAATCAGAAATTCATTTAGGGGACTCTTACGGCCGCTGCACGCAGTATTCATGCTGTAGCGCCGCGGACGCTTCCCGCTGCTCCGCGCGTAAGCGAGCCTCCTTCGGCGGGGGACGGGAGCGCCCAGCGCCGGCCGCGGCAGGGCAGCCCCCCACGCTCGCAGCGTGCCCGTGGCATCTCCGCGGCACCGCCAGGGCCCTTCTC
>NW_008796044.1:2285908-2305578 GCF_000699145.1 Aptenodytes forsteri | reverse complement strand
GCCCCGGGGCCGCCGGGCGGGAGAGGAAAAAGCGGCGCCATCTCCCCGTCGGGGAATCGAACCCCGGTCTCCCGCGTGACAGGCGGGGATACTCACCACTATACTAACGAGGAGCGGGAACACCTCCCCCAAGCTCATTATTTGAGCGACCCTCCCGCACACCCCGCCCGCCCCCTCACGGAGCGTGTTAACTGTCCCGCTGTCGCTCTTCCACTGACGCCCTCGCAGGGGCCGCCGGTTTTCTCTCCTGTCCCTCTACTGCTTTTGGGGCAGGTCACTGTGGTTGCTCTGGCTGTAACAATCCAACCCCGGCAGCACAGAGAGGCTGCTCAAAATACCGGGGTAGCGCCTGTGTGCCCTGCCTCGGCCTTTCTCAGGTGTGCAAGCTCTGCTCACGCCACCTCGGGCAAGAGCTGAGACCGTTTCAACTGAAAGAGCACTCACCGCAAAGCTTCCTGTAAGGGCCAAGCTCGGGCTTCGATACTTACAAACACACACACGCACACATATATATGCATATTATGTCTATAGGATATACACTTTAAAGAACATGTAAGCTCAGCTCCAATACTTACTGCAGCAAAGTCCAGAATCACTGCTCTGTTGGTATCAAAGCAAGTCATGAGGTTGCATTTACGTATGTAAGAACATGACGCTGTATCGCATCCACTTCTGTGGAAGCGGCATGTCAGAGTCTGAGTTAAGATCCATCTCTAACAGCAAAAAGTCAGAAAAAAAATATTTTTTTTTGGTGAAGATTCAGAAACTTTTCTCTCTCCATCCAAACTGCTGCCAATTCTGGAAAACTAGGAAATACACACTGAGAATACGGGGAAAACTTGACAGAAGAGACTTCACTTCCAGATTTCACAAGAGCTGAAGAAGTTAAAGGAAAACATAGAATCATAGAATCATTTGGGTTGGAAAAGACCTTTGAGATCATCAAGTCCAACCGTAAACCCAACACGTCCAAGTCGACCGCTAAACCATGTCCCTAAGCACCACATCTACATGATACAAAACCACATGGGGTGAGCATCTAGTGTCACTGTCATGGGCTACAGGTAAGAGGGGACTCCCACCCATCCTGATCAATCGTATCCAGCTGTAGGTAGGGAAATCACCATGCTGAGGCAGTGCCTGTAGAGCCATGGGTGGGAAATGAGCCGTTATTTTTGTGTCAAGATTAATTTTGGGTTTGTTAGTTGATAGAGGGGAAATGGACACAGAGCCAAGGCGCAACCACAGCCAGTGAACTGTCACCAAGCAGCTTAAAATTAATACTACATTAATTTCCCAGGCTGGAACATGCTGTGGAGTGTTTTGTAACCGTATCTGTGTGCTAAGGGAGCCTCACACATACTGCAATGTTTGCCTAAAGCTCCTCTCTTGGTCTGGCAGCGGAGCTGTTTGCACTGGCAACTCTCTGCCCCCCTTCCCCATGCAAGGTCCCAGTACGAGGGAGAAGAGCAGCTGAAAACGGAGAACTTGAAATCACACACCTTTTATGAGATTCCCAGAGGTCCCGTTCTCACCTCATCAGAGCAAAGAGCAGCAGTATTTGGTGTGAAAGATGCTTATAACATCTACAATACATTCCTGGTGGAAGCTGGAACTGATTTTTTAAAACTGTTCCAAAGCAGAACTTTATATCTATTTGTCTGTAGGTTTTTTTACTCTATCCTTCTCCATGTCGTCAGTTTTCCTGTGGTAGCAGAATCAAACCCTAATCCTCAAAGGACATGAGAACTGCAGGACTGAAGTGTTGTCCTGTCTCATGCAGGTCTCAGTTTGAGTTGACAAACAAATACCCATAAAATGCCAGAGATAGCTGGGGCATTAACTCAGAGGCAGTAACAGATTAATTGAGAAAAGCTGAAACAGCTACGGCCTCCAGCTGTCAGCTCGACACCTCGTGCAAATGATGGCTAAAGAGGCTGGAAGGCTTCTGAACTGATCCTATTTATAAGTTTGTAAGCGAAAGGTCTCACGCTGTTGAAATTCATCACCTTTCCCAATAGATCGGAAACTGATGTTAAGCCTCAGCCTAGTGCAGGACCTCTGGCCAGAAGGCCCTGCCTGTGAGCCACCCACATCAACACGTGTGAGAAATGAATTTGGGAAGGGCAGGTGGGTAACGTAAAGCAGACTGGTTTCCAGAGGATGGTGAATGGTGGCTCTCTTAAAAACTGGCTGCCATTAAATACCCCAAACTGAAAGATGAATCAATTGCAATTTTAAAATAAATAAATTTAATGGCCAGAAAAGAGATCAGGTTATTAGATGTTGAACACTTTGCAATTCCCCTGGTACCAACTTACAAAGTACGGAGTCTTACTGACCATGGGGGTTTTTATTTGTTTGGGTTGTGGCTTTTTCCTCCTTTATCCTTTCCAGTAAGAACAGGTGTGCTCTACTCCTGGGGTATTTGTGCACACCACCAGCTCAGCAATGCGCTTTTCATGAAAGGTAAATCCTCTACTAAAGTCTCTGCTTAACCAGGGGACAAATGAGTAACAGCAACATACTTGGTGGAAAGAAGGAAAAGAGGCATCCACAAACAGGTTTGTGTTGTCCAGCCCCAGCCACGTCAGAAGTCCTAGAGCTGGCTTCAAAACAGCAATTCGGCGTTCCCCATACCCTGCATGCAGATCTCCAACGGTGACCTGAAAAGTCTTTCTTAAGAAGTAATGCCTTTTCACTTAGTTTTAAATTACTGATGTAAACCCTTGTACTTCCTACACGTTCCCTGGGAAATTGTATCATCTGCTATCAAATGACATCAGCAGCTCTCCACAGAAAGCGAACCAGACCAAAGCCTGTGATATAAATGTACATGAACAGGTTACGTCAGAGACAACTCGATAATTTGCGTATCTGGACACATCTGGGTTATGCAAGACTCACAACCTTTTACACATTTAATACAGTCCCTTCAGAAAAGCGAGAACACTATATTACTCACAGGTTGCAGGCTGATCTCCAAGCTAATAAACAGCCATAAACCTGTAGATCTTGGTTAAGATTTTAAAACAGATTCATCCGTTGCAGCGTTCCTTAAGTGAAGTCCATGGAAATTAAATGCAGGACTGAGCAAAGCCTCTCAACTTCCCCTAGAAGGGAGACGCTGAAACAAAACGTTCTTTCTAGTAAGAAAAGTTACAGACAGGTAGGTGATAGGACTGCTAGGGATTCTCCCAGAAAGAGGCATATCTACCCAAAATGAGAAGTACAGAATGCTCTGGTTCCTGGTGTCCTGAGCTGACTGTTAGGGAGACATGGCCTCTGGCAGGACCTTGCCAGGGAATTCAAGTGAAGTGATAAGCTATAATAAATTGATCACAACAGAAAAGTCATAAGGGGCTATAAACTCAAAACAACGTCAAATACTGCAGATGACATCAGTTCTGGAGTTAACAGCTAGTACTGCTTCCAGGTCAATGACACTGACTTAGAGTACTTTTTAAAAGAGCAAACAACTTGCTGCAGCCAGTGACACCTCCCTCCTACATCTGTAATGCCACCGATTTGGGCATTAGCTCTTTGCATTTACTGTGTGAAGCACCTCTCCTTGCATTCCCTTGCTAGCAACACCTGCTCCCTTGCTGCTTCCAGGCTTGCATTCCTCTGCTGCCACCAGTCTGTGATAATCAGTCTCCAGCCAAAACTCAGGGCTGTTCACCTTGATACCACTCACCCCAGTATACCGGCCTCCTTCAACAGAATCACCCCATTTGGTTTGTTAAGCCCCGTGATCCCCAGTAACAAGAGACACAGAAGAGGCTACAGTAGGTGGTACCTTCTTTGCCTCAGGTTCTCGCTTCTAAGGTTTGCCCTCAGGAGCAGAAGTGGTGGGAGCGAGGCATTCCCCACTGGAGAGGAAAACAGTAAAGGAGCCCTGGAGCTGTCTGGCCACACGTGATGCCATGGGACCAGACAGGCTCTGTCTGAGGGCAGGGATGGAGCTGACCACTGGTAGGTCATGGCCACCAAGGAAGGTTCCTGATGGCGGAAGGCAGGCAAATGTCACACCCATCCTCAGGAAGGTGTATGTGGGGTAGTACAGGCTGGCCAGCCTCACCCCAGTGCCCAGGAAGGCTACAGAACAAGTCTTACGGGAAGACACATCCAGGCACACAAAGCACAAGAGCGATTAGGAACAGCATGGCGTTACCAAGGGCAGATTGTGCCTGACCGACCTGATAGCTTTCTGTGATGACTGGCTCTGTAGCTAATGGAGGAGCATCGGATGATGTTTATCCTGACTTTAGCCAGGCCTTTGCCATCATCTCTCATAGTTAACTTAGAGCCAAATTGGTGAAACACAGAGTAAATAGGTGGACAACAGGGTAGATGGAAAATTGGCTGAACAACCAAACTCACAGGGCTATGACAAGCAGTACAAAAACCACTCAAATTTTAATTTGCAAGTAATTTCTGAGGTGCTTACTCTGCCTTAACATCACACAAGCTGCAGGCCCTTTACCTTTCAGAATGCGCGGAGTCTGGAGTTTGGCTATGAATCTTCACTCTTTGTATTTCTTCCCCCTCAGTTGATGGAACGTATTTCATCATCTGCTTGAAATACGCTGTCATTTTGGATCTCTCTTCCGTTCAGGTTTCATCATGCAAAAATCTGCTAGAACACTTCCCCTACTCATTGCTCAATGTGTAAGCTGTTTGAGGGCAAAAAAAGGTATGTAAATCTCCTTTATAATTACGTGAAGAAAAACAATGCAGAACGCTGCAATAAACCGTGCCCAAAAGCTTCTCCCAACCAACACTGCTCAGCCAGAATCTAAAGGGTTGAGAGGATGAAGTGTTCATACACCACGGAGGTATCTGTCCCCATGTTAGAGATTTGCCAAGTTGCTCATTAACTCAAGCCTGTTTCCGAGACCTTAAGCACTCTCAGCGCACACATTTCCTTTCTACATGACACAGCTTTATGGCCTTCCCACGAAAGGCACCTTCAGGAACCGAAAAGCTTTGTTGTGTCCTATGGAAGAGAAATTTTTACCTACAGAAAAGTTGATACTGCTTCTTCTGTAACTGCTTATGACCCTGCCGTAACAGAGCTACTCTCATCATTTCCCTTCCTGCACCCAGCTTCCAGGGCCCACACTAGCAGTCTGGGCCAGCCACAGCGTTACTGCAGCCTCCTGGAGGCAATTTGCCCCGTGACCCTGTAAGGTTACAAAGGAGCCACCATCACCAAATTAACTCTCTCAACTCCATACTTACAGGTTGCATAAAAATTCTCTCCCCGTCCTGCCTGCGGACACGGAGCAACACCGATTGCTCTGTAGCCCTAACGATGCACCTCCCTGAGGCAGAGATGCTCGTGGTGCAGCAGACGCCGTGCCGAGTCCCCAGGGAGCGGTGCTCTGTCTGCTCCCTCCAGACTGGAAACAGGAGAACGTGGTTGACCACCCCGGTACCTTCCACGTGCTGTGCACAAGGCAACTGCTACTACTTTTTTGTGCTGTAGCCTAAAATGGCAGAAAGTAGATATACCTATTGGACACCTGTTGATGGACAGAAATGCCTTTAGAGCAGGGGGGGTTCACTCTGGGACAAAAGACAAACTTCATTTTTAATCTATAGTTCTAAAAAGAGGGAAGTTACAAGGATTAGTAAATTAGAGGTTTGCATTTCTGAGTCCAATAAAAATTCAAATACAGCTGGCCGAAGTGTCTTACAGTAAGAGGAAGTCATTTGTTTCACACAAACTTTTTTTTTTAAATCAGATCCACAGATAAGATAGAACTAAATGAAGCTCACACAGCTTACCCCATCCCCTGAGCTTGCACACACAGGCTGCACCAGGCAGCAGTTAAGGACCCCAGCTGAAATGCAAAGCAGCTTCCACAAAAGGCTACTACAGTTCACTCAAAGAAAGAAAATACATTTCTGCATTAAAAAAAATGGCAAACCAAACAAATCAACACCCCATATACTTGTCAAGGAGCTTGTATTTCTTACAAGCTCATTTCCCCTCGGTAAAAAGAATCACTGTGGTACAGAGCTCCTCTTTGCCAGACTCGATAGAGATACAACACAGAATGGAATTTTCAGGGTTTCATTTTTGGCAGTTTAAAGCAAAGATTTGTAGTTTGAATGGCTAAAATATTTGTACAGTGCACGCTGAAGAACAGTCTCTGACACAGCAAGCTTGTCACAAGATACATTGCCAGCATGTTGTTGTGGCACAGACTTCATTCCTGACAACTTCTTGCCCGTTAGGCATTCAGTCAGAACAACTTCAGGACAACGTAGTTTGGCTTTTCCAAAACATAAGCAAAGAACAATTCCAACAGAGGAGGAATTGCAGTTTATATATAACATGCAGTTTATACATGAAGTATTTTATTCAACAGGAAAATATGACTCTGAGTCACCTGTGTGCATGAACCAGCATGTGCTCTCAAGTTAATTTGGAAGGCAAAAGCTTACAGTAGCTTCACGGCATGCTTTCTACTTCAAGACTGCAAAACTAACTTTCTTTAGGACATGAAATGTTTTTAAAAACAGGACCTGACTCTAAGAACTGCGAAGTATAGGCTTTTATTAAAGGAAGAAAAGAGCATGAAAGCCATACCAGTCATGTTTCCTTAGTATAAAACGTTCCGCAACAACCCCCAGTACCAAGTATCACAGCGAGTTATGATGCTGAAGGAAAAAAAAACACACTCAGAAATCCCTCCCCCAAAACCCACAAAGGTAGGCAAACAATGAACAATCTCAAATTATTTATTAGGAAAAGACAAAGTACTGTTTCAACATTCATACAGAACAAATGGTAATAAAACCAGAAAATAAACTGCAAAAAGTAGGCCCGTCACAGAGGAGCTGGGTTATGACAAAGTAAATTAAATCCAAATTTCATTCATGCAAACAAGCAGTAAAGAATTATTTACAGTTTTGATGGGATGAATTACCACATTGGCCGTATTTGGGCCCCAATCAAATTATTCAGTGACATATTAAAGGGATCTAATCTGTACATTCAATAACGAGAATCTATAAGAAAAATAATTTAAACAATTTACAAGAGCTGTATTACAGATGGCATAAAGGTATCATTTACAAGAGCTGTATTAACAGGTGACACAAAGGTATTAGTCAGTAATTTATGAATAAAAATTTGTAGCACATATTTTTACATCACATCTTCAGTGTCTGAACAGTAAACAAGAAAGTGGAGACATAACATGAGTGCAATGTAATAGAATAAGGCAACTTAACCAAATGGCTCTTCGGAGAACTTCCATCTTACAGGGGTTTACAATTGATAAATTCGCCTGTCCGTTTTGCTAACTAACTAAAACAAATATTTGAAGACAGCAGTTCATGATTAGAAGGCCTGCATATGACGAGACAGTAGATGGAAAATTAAATACTCGTTTGTTAAAATGCCAAAACTCAGAAATGTAAAGTGTGGATTATCAAAACCCCTCTGTATCCTATCTCTATAACATCAACACGCTAATTGTCATGTTCTAGATGTCGTAATTTAATAGGTCTCAAAATACTAATTCACTAGTCTTATAATTAAATTCTTTTGTAATGCACGATCTGAAACTAACATACCTCCTCCCAAAGCTTGTATTTACAATGTTCTTAAATCGATGCTAGAATTGTGAAATGCTAGCAATTTGTAGCAAAGATTAGCAACTGATATACCATATTCCAGTTTATTTTATAGGCAAGAAAAATTAACACATTTAGCTTTTAAAATTATTTTAAATGGGTATTTTTGCATTTTCAACAACTTCCCCAAATGCTTACAGTAATGGCTGATTTTCTTGAAGTTTTAGCAGAGAACAAATGCCTATCGTGTTCTACTTGATACTACTTGTTTAACAGCTACAATGACAAAACAAGATGAAGGATAAGACTGAAATCCAGCAATGAAAAGTCATCCGTATCATAATGCACAATGGGAATGTTATGGGCCTTACCGAAAGCAGCACAGGAAGCCAAATCTGCCAATGACTTGCCACATTAACAAACACAGAAAACTGAGGAAACGAAGAAAAAAAAAAAAAAAAAGGGGGGGGGGGGAACTTGAAATAAGGCCAAAAATATTTGCAAGTGATAAATTTTAAGTCTGTCAAAAGGACCAGGCCATAAATATTTTATTTACAATTTCTATTTAGAATCTTTATTTTCAACAAATGATTTAGCACCAGCAGGAATATGCAAAGTAGCATTACTGTGTTCCCCCGGCAGACGACCTCGAGGCCAAATCTTGCTCATTAGTTTAAAACAGTCCCCATTTAAGAGAATCATCTACTCAAGTACCTGAAGTGAGCAGGATCTGGCACTCAGTTATGCAAACCTAGACTGCTCAAACATATTCCATTAGCATATTAATAATTACAAATATATTACAGCATCTTTTGAGATGTTTTCAGAAAGTGTGTTTTAAAGAATACTTAATATGCTTTACATGTGTGAAGTAAACAAAACTAATAAAACAGGCTTCTTTGCAGACTTGTTTTAAACTTAACGAACTAGTAATTTTATCACAGATGACAGAATACTGGCAAGGTACTTTGGAATATATCGGTAAAACTTAAAGAATTTAAGCAGGGAATTATCCTTCTATACTGTGATAAAGCATTTTTTATCTCCCATGGTCATGTCTGAGGACTTAATTCACCCATTTTATCCATGATGATTGTTAAGTCTGCCCCCTCTCGCTGTGCGTTAATGGGAAATGGAAAAAATAATGCAACCAAAACAGTAACTGTATGTGTCAAGTGTGTCCTAGCTCTGCACTGTGACCTACAGGTCTTGGTCAATTACTTCTAATCTGACCCACAGATTTTTGTTTACTTTTTAACCTAAGCAAAGCTCTATTGCATATTACACATTTTTTAAGCCTAGATACTCCAAAAAAAGGATGTAGAAAGCCCTGTCGCTAGGAAAACACTAATCTCGTTACGTGTACAAATGGACTGAGGATAAAAAGCTGACCACAACTAGCTCAACAGAACTGCATCAACCTTCATCTCTGTTCTGAACTCAACTAAGCTGTCTCCTCAGGATTATAGCCATCTAGTATCCAGAATGTGAATAGCAAAAGTGATATTTAAAAATAGGTTGAATATAAATTTAGGCATTAACATAAGTTAATGACCGAATGCATAAGACACCATCTAGTCTTTAAGCAGCACAGATTTGCTCTAGATAAAAGACGCTTTAGCTAGTTCCCACTGTTAAAATCCCAGTTATTCTGAAACATTTAGAAATGAGAAGTTATTGCAACTTATCTGGAAGTAGGTATTTCCTGAAGACCTATACTGGACAGAGACAAAGAGTTAGTATTACAACCCTTAAGGGCAATATAATCACCTTGCATATATACTACCAACAACTCAAATGCAAGTAGGAATCTCGCAGTACTACTGAAGGAGTATTTAATACGTTACGAGAAGCCAGAACTGAACTTTTGTTCTTAGTATACAGGCTGAGTGTAAGTGGGACAGCATGGTCTCATATTCTTTCCACACCGTAACTCTCAAATTATGAATGGAGGTGTTGGTAGAACCACACAGGTGCTTGCTTGCAGAACACTACAGAGAGAGAGGGAAAGATCTTCAAAAGGCAGATCAGACATCTGAACACCCTTTGAAAGTCTGGACCAAACTCTAAGACAGTGTATCGTGCTGCTTCTCTCCGAACTGTTAAATTTATTGAGGCTTTAGTAAAAGAATGAAAAAAGTCTTTATACTTAAACCTCTGCTAGCTTCAGTAAAGAACACTGAGGATGTGTTCATTTCAGCTTGCTAAATATTCGAAGTGTATTGTAGAAGTTCCCTTCTCGTTCAAATTGCAGTTACCCTAGTAGAACTAGAAAGGTGAAAGTGGTTAAGTTTAATAGCCATACCAACTTGGAATAGCTTCATCTAAAAATGAACTTCTTTGGCCAGAAATAATCCGTACTTATCTGACTAAAAACCTGAATGATTTTTAGAGAGATACTGATACAATAAAACTGTGCGTAATACTTAAAAAGACCAAGCTGGAGGGATGAGACCAAGAAATGCAAAAGCATTATCCCAAGATAAAGGCTACAGGGATAGGAAGCCAGAAACCCGATGCTGTTTTCCTGGCATCTCTAGCTACACCGGATTGAAGGGATCATCTCCATGGCCTATAAAATTATCTGCCATTTCTCTGGTAAGCAACACTGGTCAGGAAACCTCCTGGATAAAGTCCCAGTACCAGCAAAATTGGCATTATATGAAAAAATTAAAAGGCACTCACATGGCTGATTGAGCTGAAAACGATTAGACATTCAAAATGAGCTTTACATTTTACTTTAGAAGAGGAAATATCACACAGCTTTCCTCTAGAGAAGTGGTTCCACTTGAGATGACGACAGTAGCCCTGAGAAAACCCCAAATTTTCTCTATTGTAGTTCATCACATTGAATCAATTCACTCTAAAGCCGCTTCAACCAGTTAGCTTTAAGGAAAAGAAATGGCAAGGGTAAAAGTAAAAACAGAGAAGATCAGGAAAAAGCAAGTTACTTCAGTGATTTGTATAAAAGAAACAAGCCTTTTCAACCTATTTCGAAGAGAATCTAGATGAAAAGACTTTAAGGCTTATCTTGCAACTATTTGCGATGCCTAGCATTTCTACTGGTGGTAGAGTCAATCTTTGGAGACTCCAGTAACAAGTTCTAAGTTGAGAGAAAATGAGATGAAACCCAAAGATGTGGCTTAAATACCAGACCCCTGGGCTTTACAGTAGGGCTTGAAAACTTCTCTGCTTGCTCTTGTAATGAAGTAACAATTGTGCTGATAAAACTAGCAAAAGGAAGCCAATTTTTTTAGAAGCTCAAGGGAAGGAAAATAGAGGTAGGGCATACTTTTTGATTCTCACAGTAGTTTCTATACAGTACAGCTATTCAAGAATTACTCCATAAATTTATTCTGTAACTCTGTACAATTTACTTTAAAAATGTATCTTAGGTCATATCAATTTCAAATGGTTTAAATTAACCATGGTCATTAGGCAATCATCTTCTACATGTGCTTCTGGTTAAATATACAAGTAACTTCTAACTACTGCTTCAAGAGCAGCTCTCTTTCAGTATCAGAAAATGAGAAGTGAAGTAGCAATAAATACGGTCTACAGGAACCATTTCTAATCAAGCTGTAGTATGTGTCTTAAAGTACTTCACTTGGCAAGAAAAATACGCAGTTTGTTTGCAAAATTTTCAGGAGGCTGTCAAAACATTCAGAAAATTAAGTTTTTACAAAGTTTTATAACCAAATAAAGGTTACTTTCTATAGTCAATCGTAACTTAAAAGGAACAGTATACAGCATTTATAAAGACATTCTATAAAACCCATATTCACTTATTTTCTGAAATGCTCTGATTTAGCATTAGATCAGTTGAACTGTAAGTGTAATTTTTGTTTAGTTTTTTATGTCTAAAATGAAACATCAAAGCAAGCACAATGGAAATGTAGTATGAGTACCAGGAAAAGCAACAACAAATGAACTGCATTTGTGATTGGCATTGGGCTTAATGAATTGGCTACTCTAAGTTATTGTACTCTTAAAGGACCACAGAATTTTTGTTAAAAAAGACAAACATATGATGTTAGTATGGGGCTCTGGATTTTAAGAAAAGAAAGAGAAGACTGAAAATAGCACATAGAGGTTTCTAACACACTAGGTGGATGTGTCTGTGAATACAACACAGCCATGCTGTGGAATACTTGAGCAATCAGTTTTAAAAATACCTTAAAACCCAAGACATGAACGTGTCCTACTCTGGTTGCTCCT
The DNA here is from genome assembly GCF_000699145.1 of Aptenodytes forsteri. NCBI lineage: Eukaryota > Metazoa > Chordata > Aves > Sphenisciformes > Spheniscidae > Aptenodytes > Aptenodytes forsteri. The sequence continues at coordinate 2,293,767 of NW_008796044.1, read as the reverse complement.
CATGCACTTACAGGAAATCTTTAACACTAAAATGATATCATAAAATTGGGTAGCTCTTTAGTCCACAGAGAGTCATATAGCTAACGACTGTATAATACTCTTACTAGTTTAAGATCTCATGTCCTGGCTTCAGGACTAAACTTATTACAATAATCACAACTGTAAATTTTAAAAGAATACAGAAAAACCCAAAGATCAGTTCCAGAGTACGGATTTTATCCCAAGGCCACAATTTGATGACTGGTTCCATATTGCAAGCACACTAAATATTGGTCCGTTTGTTGATGCAATACAAACTCTGATGCTGTCCTCAACTTTCAAAAACAAACTTCCAAATCCAAAAGCAAGCTAACAACCTTTCATTTTCAACACCTAATTAGATTCTGATCAACTCTTATAAAATTAAGGAGAAATCACATTTTCAAATTAGTAGGATGGGGCAGAAATTTTCCAAACCTCCACAGAAATGAGCCAAAGCATCAGAATTGTGAGGTCCCATATTTAGTCTATTTTATAAGGATTTCTTAAATTCTCTCAGGCTTTGTGGTACCTTTACAAATAATGATGCATGATGTCAGAATTTATAAAAGAGACCAAGAAAATTTACAAATAATGATGCATGATGTCAGAATTTATAAAAGGAAAACCCCCAAAAACCAGAAGGCATTTTGGAAGTCACATCCTCTCCCCCCCCACCCCAACCCCAAAAACCTGCCTTCATTAATCATTAAATCCTTTTCCAAATCCAAAGACAGAGGGGATCTTCCCAAAATACCAGCTGCATCTTCAAATAAATGAAGAGGGCAAGTGAGTATCTTCACAAAAACATTCAAAACATCAACTGCTTAATCTGCTGCTTTGGCTGATTTTTTGTGTTTCTATTCTTCCCACTGAAAATTAAAGCATTAATATTATCTGCATTACATATAAAAATAAAATAATTACTATTCTTACTGTGGGAAGCAATTGTCTACAGTTCCCTCATCTTGTAGGTAGTACCTTACTGTTTTAAAAGTTGTTTTCTGTAAGTACAAACATCAACTGCTTAATCTGCTGCTTTGGCTGATTTTTTGTGTTTCTATTCTTCCCACTGAAAATTAAAGCATTAATATTATCTGCATTACATATAAAAATAAAATAATTACTATTCTTACTGTGGGAAGCAATTGTCTACAGTTCCCTCATCTTGTAGGTAGTACCTTACTGTTTTAAAAGTTGTTTTCTGTAAGTATACATGGGAAATTGTGCTCATAATGTAGTATAACTAATGAAAATATTTTTTCATTCATCAATTATATACAAAACTAATGGGCCTAAAGCCTCAGGAATAAACCTGCATTATTTTCACACGGAGCACTGAAAGGTTTGGCATTCCTTCTTCTGGAAGCTTGTTTTCAGAGAATGTATTGCCTATTAAAAGTTCAATACTGGCTACATGTACCAAAGAACATAAACAATATCCCCAAACAGTTCACTTTTCAATGCCCAACAGAATGAAAATCCCTTCCTTATAATGGCGATATTCAGTAGCTAATCACTTCTTAAAAACAGTTAAAGAAAATCTGCTATTTTCTTGTCCCCTCCCCAGATTTAGTTCCCATTGCCATAAACAAGTGTCATCCAGGTGGAAAATAGTTCAGTGTAGTGACATCTGGTATCTCAACTGAAATTTGGCAGCCCAAGAAGAGCACCAACAGCTCCAAAGTACCCCTGTTCAAAACAACAAAAGAAATATTTCAGGTTCAAGTAGGGTATTAAATTCTGCACTAATCACATTTCAACAACAACAAGCATCTGGTGGACCAATGCTACAGAAAGAACACCATACACTTTAAATATATAATCTTTAATAATAATTTTTTAAAGCTTTGCGAAACAAACATTTAATCCTTCTTATCTAGCTTAACTTTAGGAGATTTCACCCCAAGCCTCCCCATACACTGCAGGACTTCTAAGACATGTATCGGTGACTCCCAAAGCATGGAAATTAGGTTTGGTTTGTTTTTCCTAGAGGAGCTGCATATTTTGGTTGCCAAAGGATCTTCAATGTCCATAGCAACACTATTCCTAAGGTACAAGTCAAAAATTTCTTAAACTAACTGCACCTCACATTTTTAAAGAATTATGTCCAAGCTTCAACACCATTTTTTTGGACTGTATACTTACCTGCATACAAAGAACCACGTTCTCCTGTTGGATTACTTTTCCCCTCTGGGGAAGCAAGATGTTCCCCCTCCCTCTAACTATAAAATAGAGAAGTGTTTGGAATCTACACTTGACCAAATGCAAGAATTTAAAATTTATCCAAGAAAAATCTGAAGAGGGTAGAACTAACAAGGAACCATTCTGCTATTACTGCAGACCGTAGCACCAAGACAGACTATTGTCAGTCTCAGGATAAGCAATAAAGGAAAAAAGTTGTGAGAATCAACTGAAGGGGAATAGATGTAATGCTGTAATATTTGCAGACCAACAAATTGAGGAGAAAAATTGCTAGCCCACTGCCAAGAAGCTACAAGTCTCCCAACTGCTGCACCTGTAATTAATACTGGTTGCCTATATTTTAACCAAAACAGGTCAACTCTCTCAGCATTACATACTGATCTAGATTGCAGAAGCTGATCAAAGTTAGTTCAAAGTTAGATCAAACTAACCTGCAAAAGCAGGTTAGTCTCAGAGCATAAAATCACTACAACAACTTTAAGGTGTATCTGTGGTGGTATGAAAGCAGTCCTTGTTAAAAGCAGTCTCGACTTTCAGGATGTTGCTCAAGCTCATTTGAGAACAATATAAGTATTTCAAAGGCCCATGCTTTAGATCTCTCTGTAATCTTTTGAAATACAATCCTTACTATTGTTTCCACCCAAAACCAAGGAAAGACTGTTGAACCTTAGTGCAGACCTTAACATTTTCTTGTCCCTCTCCAAAGATCTATAGCGTGAACTGAGATACCCCAAAGTGACCTGAGATACCCCAAAGTGACTGAAGTACTTCCCTGGCAGAGAGTGCTGTCCCCAGAGAACCAATACAGTATGACAAACCTCCTCTTATTTTCAGTGTTTACTGAGTACTTGGTGACTCAGGATATCACACATGACAGCTACTCAATACATGCATTTTTGATTTGATGGTAATACATACAGATAAATGAACCACAGCATACCTCATGTTCAAGGAACAAGGCCTTCAGCTGGCCTTTTGACCAGTAATCCAGTGCATATGCAAGAAGCTTCATTGACAAAGTATTCACACGTAAAAAATTGCCAACAAACACAACTCTGTTTATTTTCTAAAAAGAAGAGAAAAAACAGCAAAGGATTAAGTCTTTTCACTGTTTAACACAGCTTTGAAAAATTAAGCTATGAAAGAACTGACTGTCTTGAGCAAGGGAAAAAACCCGCAAACAAAAAAACAAAAAACAAACAACCCACAATTAAAACATGGTTCTGAAATTTAAAACACAGCACACTTGGGGAAAAACCGTGCAACCCTCAAGAATTAAAGGACTTAATTTACAGAGAAGTAGCATTTGTGTTTCAAATTAAGTGAGCATTTTCAGTAATTAAGCCAAAGAAACAGCCCAGCTAAAAGTGAAATTAAATGAAAAATACTTATATTTGGTAGAGAAGACTCAATGCCTTCATAGCCCTGTACAATGCTGCTTGATCCATATGCAACAAGGCAGCACTGTAAAGAAGCCGAAGACAGTAAGACATAACAGATGTTCCTTTCCTCTTCAGACCTCAATGTACCTCAGCATAACATTAGACTAAGACTTAAATGCTAGAAGTGAGCTGTGAATTTTAATCAAGTCAAATGTAAAAAAGTGAAAATCATTTAATTTTCCTCATTCACTGAAATAAATCCAACATTTAAGTGGAAGCAACATTAAACACTGGTTTAACGATATGAGAGCAAGAACCAAAGAAAATTTGTGTTAGTGCTTAACACAGTGCTTAAATAAGCACTTAATTATGTTAGATGAATACTCGTATCCAAGTTGTTACAAAAACTAGTATGACAATTCAACGTGTAGCTAAATGACTAACATGCAATTGTTTTTCACCATCTTCATTAGTTCACAGTGAAGACAAAGTAAACACGCTGTTAAGGCACCCAAACATAATTCTGCTCTATAGCAGGAAGCCAAAATAATTAAATCCATTTTATCTTTATACATCAGTTCAAGATATTAGTTTGTGTATCCCTATTAACCTTATGATTTGTAGTTCTGTGACATAGTTGGAATTAGACCAAAAAAACCCTTGGAATAAAGCTAATTTGTGCAGTTTATGAGTTCTGATTTGTAGTCATTTACCCTCACCCTTAAATATAAATTGCATACATTTGACTTAGGCTATTAGTATGTACTTTCAACTTCACCCTCATTTTAACTCTTTTGTTATCAAGCTTTGCCATAAAGCAAAAAAGCCAACATTAACTTAATACCCACAAAATTGACTTTCTTCTCCAAGACAGACATGAGAGAAAGACAGAGAAGGAAACTGAGGGAGAACTTGCAATATTAAGAACAGAAAAATATATTAGTCTGGCTCCTAAGCAAACTTGAAAAACTCCTTGCAGCTAACAAGGTTGTTGATATTTCTGAGATTATTATGTCCACAGATTTTAAGCAGAGCTCTAAATACAGTTACCCTTAGTCTTCTCTAAGAAAGCTGTTACTAAACCTCACTTTATCCAAAGTTTGTTGATAATGAATGAGGAGATCCCTGGTGCTCAGACACCCGTATCTTCTATGCCTCAATTCAGTATTCTTCCATAGGTTTGACTCTCCATGCTAATCATATTGAAACTGAATGCATACTGGTTCTGTTAGAGCAGAGCTTTGAGAAATAGAAGATGGCAGGAAACCGTCTCTGTATCAACCAGTAAGAAGAGAGATGTCAAAACAATTTGAAGTCTCAAGAGTTGGTAAAAATTAAAAATAATGCTTAACTAGAAACAAGGCTTTCTACGAGCTACTTCAGCTTGAAGAAACTGCTGGAGGCCATCAGGTCCTACGCACTGCTCAAAGCATGTCTTTCAGCAACTTAAATGTTGAAGTTGCTCAAGTCACATTTTGAAACTCTCCAAGGACACAGAGTCCACAGTCTCTCTCTGAGTCCATGTTTCAGGGCTTAACCACTCTCATTGTGAACATCTTTTTCCCCTTATACCAATCAGAATTCCCTTTGCTACAAGTTGCATCCATTGCTTCCTGTGCTTCTGCTGTGCACGGCTGTACCTGGCAGTGTCTTCCCTGTAACCCTCTCTAGATAGTGACAATGATTCCAGGCTTCAGCTTCTTCTTCAGGCTTAACCCGGATCCCTCAGTGTCTCCTCATACATTAGGTGCTCCAGGGCAGGGCCCTGTCTTGGTAACCTGTCCGTTAGACTTGTTCTAGTTTGTCTTTTGTCTAGCTTCTCTTTCGGTGATGGTGGTGGTTGGAGAAGAGAGGGAAAGAGGTCATGCCCAAAGTATCACCTCCTCTGACCTGCTGGCTATGTCCTTGCTAATGCATCTCAGTACAAGGTCAGCCCTCACCACTGCACATATACACTGCTGATTTGTGTTCAGTTCAGCTTGTCTACCAGCACCCTCCTCTCTTCTGCAATGCTACTCCCTAGCCAGTCTGTATCCCACCTTTTGTTTTTGCTGTGAGGATGCTACCCTGGAAGATCAACAAGCTATTCTGGGCTCCTTATGCCATTGGGACAACCTCCCACAAGATCTTGCTTCCTAAATAATCCCCCCCCAAACCAGAATCCTGTTCAACTTAAGTCCATCTAGAGTCTCCATTCTGCTACGTGCCTTCTTCACTTTCCTCAGGATCTTAAACTTTACTATTTCAAGGCTGTCACTGAAATCCCTGACCAGTTCTTGACTCATGAACAGCAGGTCCAGCACCATGCTTGCTTAGTCAGCCTGCCTAGCACCTGCGTCAAAAAATTGTCCCCAGCACACTGAGAAGCATGGATCGCTTGTGATCTGCCATGTTACCCTTCCAATAGAGGTCGGGATAGTCCCTCATGAGAACCAGGACTTACAGGTCCTCTTGTATCCCATGCCGCATGTGTTTCTGTACAGAGACTTAAGTTGGGCCCACAATCATCCTGTTTTCGCAAGGGGACTTCAAGTCCTTTCATCACAACATCCTGTGCTCCCCTGCTCCTTCACTTTTCTGCAGACTTCGGGCTCCATTCCCTAAGAAAGCTACCTTGAAGCCCTCCTCTTCAGGATACCCTCCCCATTGGCAAAGATATCCTTGTCCCACTTCTCCAAAGACAGTCAAAATATTCTGAACCAATTCCTAGTTCTTTAATACTACATGAATTTCTTCGTTTCATTTCAGAACATACTAAAAGGTTTAAAATGATACATCATTTTAGCAGTCATTTAAGCTGAAACCAAATAATAGACCTATAGATAGATCATTCCCTTGTCAGAAGTTTTTACCTCATTTACTGCACACATCCGGGCAATAGACCCAATGTTATTGGTGATGGTGACCAATATGGCTCTTGCAAGATCTTCTTTACTAACAGACTCTCTCTTCTCTTTGTAGATCATATTCCCAAAACTAGAACAGGAAAAATTTCCATTAAGTACAAAGTGATTCATGTGCATTTGAAGTCATTTCAGAATGTAACTTTTACACTATAACAGAACTTAAGTCTCATGTTTGTTCTTAAGGAGCTCCCTTTTTAAGCCTGTATTAAATACAGCAATTTGACAACTGACACTACAACATGTGTATTTATTCCTTCACAGGAAACAGTCAATCTTGTTACAATAATGACCCCCAACAAAATATTTTTGTTTAGATTGTTGACTTCCATGAAGAAACATCTACAGCAAAATGTAGTCTTATTCTTAGGCAAGACTACTCTGCAAATCTAGTCGTTGTAAATTAAGTCAATGCCTAAGTCTGACTGGTGAATCCTCCAACTCCTCATGCTTGCTTCCTCACTCATAGTACCTATCCAATCCTCTATTCTCAAAGTAGAAGTAAACTAGAGATGAGCTGAATGGTTTTATGATAGAACACAATCCTCTGAAATAGAAAAACAGCCAACAGACTGCAATTTAGGTGGTATAAATGAAGAGTTCTAGATTAGAAGGGCATTTCCATTACTATACACAGTAGATCATTTCTTACAAATTATAAAAAAGAAAAAACAAGACAAGAATACATAGTTATGTATGATATTTTACCACTAAGGACTCTGTGCCATATCTAAGTCAGTTCAGTGAGCTAGAATCCTGATTATTCTAAAACTAAAATAGTCATTAAAGATACTAAGGGTTTTAAAAAGTAAATGAGAACAAAAAGTACCTATATACAGAGAGAGTTAAGATGTATTGACTAAAAGTGTAACGTTTGCACATATTAAAACCTCTCAGCATACGCTCTCTCAAGAGTCTTGGCCTCAGCTGGCTGGAGAGGGAGAAGAATTAAGTTACTGTGAATTAAGACCTCTTACTACCGAATTAGAGCAAAGATTTCATAGAATCACAGAATAGTTTGGGTTGGAAGGGACCTCTAAAGGTCATCTAGTCCAACCCCCCGGCAACAAGCAGGGGCATCTTCAAACTAGATCAGGTTGCTCAGAGCCCCGTCCAGCCTGACCTGGAATGTTGCCAGGGATGGGGCATCCACCACCTCTCTGGGCAACCTGGGCCAGTGCTTCACCACCCTCAGCGTAAAAAATTTCTTCCTAACATCTAGTCTAAATCTACCCCCCTTTAGTTTAAAGCCATTCCCCCTTGTCCTGTCGCAACAGGCCCTGCTAAAAAGTCTGTCCCCATCTTTCTTATAAGCCCCCTTTAAGTACTGATAGGCTGCAAGAAGGTCTCC
>NW_008796044.1:2278694-2285739 GCF_000699145.1 Aptenodytes forsteri | reverse complement strand
GCCCAGGATACGATTGGCCTTCTGGGCTGCGAGCGCACAGTGCTGGCTCATGTCCAGCTTTTCATCCACCAGTACCCCCAAGTCCTTCTCGGCAGGGCTGCTCGCAATCCCTTCATCCCCCAGCCTGTAGTGATACTGGGGGTTGCCCCAAATGAGAGTTTAATGAACTCTCTTAGGTACATATTAGTTGCATTCCCAAAGTTTATTCTTCTTACATTTCTTAAGGGTAGAGAAGCTGTAACATCACCAATAATCTTCCCCAATGGAAATAAAACTTGCAGCTATGACAAAAATCCTCTGTCATTGGCAGTAAAATACATTCATTCTCATGGTGCAAACTGTTTGTGTTCAACAGCCTTCGTAAGTGAGAAAAGTAGTCATTATGCCAGGTGCCTGTACTGACAACCAAAAAAAGCAAGAGTCTTTAAAAAAAAAAAAAAAAAGAAGAGATACTGCTGTAAGAGCAACACAAATGACGTCTTCCACTCACCTTCCCTCTGGACAATGGCCCTACTAAAAGATTCTAGGAAGTCAGAAAGTAATGGCTTTGTTTTTCCTCTGCAGTTTGTTCTTGCCACTCCTGTGATCACCTCACATTCTCTCCGACTCATGTAATGCTGTATATGACATACCAAGTGAGGTTTCTTCAATACCTTGCTAGAAGGTGCCTGCAGTTGCATGTGGCTTTAAATCTTCAGGAAAACTGAGTATATATACTTTTAGGATAAAAACGTAACTTGATTACAGTATAAGTTTGCAAAAAGCAGTTTTCTCTGTATTAATAGTTTAAGCCTTGTTTTTGAAGCTCCCCCAAACCAGCAGAAGAACCAACAAAAAGATCTCTTGCTTACCTGGATGCTACAGCCCATCCTGGCAAGCCAAATCTTTCATAGTCTCCTCCATAAATATCTCGAACCAGCTTGTCAGCGTGTGTGCTGTCTCCTTTGGATGCCATTTCCAGAGCTTCTTCAAAACTTTCACAGCCCGTCAACAAACTGCATAAACCAAGAAAGGTCCCTCCACCTAGACTAAGAAGAAAGAAAACTAGTTGCTTTTAAATAGCACCTCCTCACATCAAAGATTCTTATGTCTGACTAACAAAATAAACAAATAAAGCCCTCCACCTTAGATACCAAGCTGACTGCTTTCTTGCTCAAGGTTCACTACGCAAACAGCTGTCAATCAATTTAAGATTTATATAAGTCACTTACAAGAAGCTAACCATACAGCAAGAGCTAACAAATAGTTATAAACTCTCAAAATGTAAGCTGGAAGACTTAATCAGAGACAAACTCCCTAAATACACACATCATGCCACTGATTTTGATTCTTGATCATTTACTGTAAAACATGTGCGGACATACTTATTCTTACGGAGCAAGAGAAACACAGGTTCACTGGACACATTATCAAAACTTAAGACAAAACCTGTAAAACTCTTGCTACGGAGCACTTCTAGCACTCATCGATTGATAAATAAGATACTAGCTAAATCTGCTCAATAACAGAACTATGGGAATGGGCTTCAATGAATGCAGCTGTAAATTAAAGATAAAATACTTTTCCATACTACAGAGTGAGGGAAAGGATAGGTGGGGGGAGTCAGGGAGAGGAACCACTTTGAAAACAGAAAGCTCATTGTTCCATAGAGTAACAACCCCAACTTAGGTTTTTAAGTTACCTTGTTCCAGTTACTCTTTTATAGTTGTCTTTGGAATGGACTGATAAAATACTGACTCCTGAACCAATGTTAACAACCAGCAATGGGTATGGATCATCCAGGTTAAAAGGCATCTTTTGGCATCTCTCAGGATCTGAGGCATTTTCAAAATAATAGCACTCTGCCTGGCCATTGAAGCTGACAGAGTCTATATACAATAAGCCTTTGACAAGGCAGTCAAGCTCATCCAGTTTGTGCAGCTGGAGGTTTCCAATCTGTGTTAACAAAGAAAAAAGACGGTGTCAACATGTTCTAACATTGCTTAAACATGCTACAAATTTATAAGTATATTTGTACTGCCTAACTTTAAGAAACTATCTCGGGCGATGAATTCAGGAACTTCAATCCCACTATAAAGCCAACAAAGAATTCAGAGGTAAATTCTGAATACGCCAATTAGCAAATTACTCTGACTATAAATCTAGATCTCAGACCTGAATCAAGAACAGACAGGCAGTATATCTGCTTTGGTAGGCCCAAAGATAACTTTTGAGATACTCAGACATTAATCCATTGAAAAATTACCAACGTTTTTTATCAATTGAAATCAAAAAAGGTCACCAAATACCCTAGAGGCCCCATTGAGTGTCATCTTGGTGAAACTCACACATCTGCACATCTTTTCAAGGTTTGTGGGTTTCCTCCCCCATCTTAGAAGTCAAGCAGTCGTTTCTAAGATGTCAGCAGAAAAACCTAAGATTAAAACCTCAGTGGCATTGTACTAACTATCCTTGCAACTTTATTAACACTCCAAGGATCATAAGAAAACCAAAGGTCAGAAATTCTATGGGACTTGAGGCTCATTACAGCTCTTCCTCAGTTTTGCACATGACATTTAAGCTGCTGTTCTCTCATAAAGCAGAAAGACAATTTAACAGGTGCCGTGGATTCCAGGAGGGCTGTCATTTCACACCATACTTAATCCAGTTTAACTCCAGGCTTTCACAAAACGAGTGACCATGCTTCTCCTTTACTGCAACAGGGAATTCCAACAGGTAGAGTCCAATTAGGCAGCTAATCCAAGAAAAAACCACCCATAAAGTCTATCTCTGAATCAGGTGAGCTCACATTCAGAAAGCAGCCTGCAGTTAGATTATGAAGTTTCACAATCAGACCGGATTGCACACTGCTGACTGACATCAGTACCAGATCACAGCACTGCCAGTCCCCTCCTCTTTCCCCAGGTTCCTTCAGCTTTTCTTGCCATGGCACAACTGTGAAGCTTCACTGTTGAGCAGATCAAGGAATTGTTCCAACATAAAATATTTCTGTGGGGTTTTAGATAATGAGTTAGTTCTGCTGTACAGATAGTTCTGCTGTACAGTTCTACCCCACAAACAGTTGTACCAGCTCAACGCAAGACTGGCACAGGAATGGAAATACAAGCAGATTTTTGAAACCAAACATTTTGTGCTATTGAAAGTCTTCTCGTCTCTAGAAGCACAAGAGGTCTGCAGCTACTTTAAAACTAGGACATGTGCACACTGGATACTGTGATAAGATTCTCAGTTAGCAACAACTATCTTGAGACAGAAACTGCATCTAAACAAATGATCAATTTTGATTGTCAAGGGAAGAGTCAAAACACCTCAGGAAAATCCCAAACCACTCTGCAGTTGAAAAAAGACTCTTTGAGAGATGTGTTTTGTCACAGATCTCTAAACAATGCACTGGACTAAATTAATGAGGATAATCCCACCCACAAACATTGAAAACCTATCATCAAAGACTGCTTAGGAAAGAAAATCCAAAGTGACTCAAGCACCTCAGCAGTTTAAGCACATTTCCCATGAGAGAAAACACAGATTAGAAAATGGCTAACTTCCACAAAGGTGTCCTGCATTTCACGGCATTAATGGAAGTTTCTAATTAGATGTTAGCATTAGATCTTCATATTTATTACGATGATGTCAGAACGTATATTTCTAGATTATCATACTTAAGACTGAAAAACAAATGAATAATTAATAATCTTTGAGCATTGCACAGTTTTTCAAAATACTGCTTATTTCAACCCATCATCAGCAATGCTTTTAGCATCAGCTTCAGTATGAGGAAAGATAGGCTACCTACTGTACGAAAGTCTTCTTCAAACTTGTAAGCGCCACCGCCGGTGGCACAGAGCACCGTATGTAGTGTTGAAAAGTTTTTATTTCTTCCCATTTGGATGAAAGTAGGCAAATCATGAGTTGGGAATCGAATAAAGTGCAAGTTTCCTCTTCGAGCAAAAATCGTTAAGTCTTTCAGCTCAAGGTGGACATCTCGAATGCCAGTGGATCCATAGGCTACATTGGAAGTCAGATATTTGCGGATGCTCTTCAAGCTTTCAACTTCCTCCTGCTCCTCCTCTGCAGTGATATCAATAGGTTCAAAATATGCAAGTTTCACCAAAGTTCCCCCAATGTCCATGCCAAACCATGGAAAAGCTGTAAAGATACAAGAATTGATTGATTAGCTTTGTTAAAGAGCAAAAGCAATACATGTAACTTAAGACTAAACCAATGCTATACTTTTCAACAAGAAAGGCATTAACAAAAATCCTCACAGGAACAAAGAATTAGTACTCATTTCCACTACATGATCTTAAATATCCCTCTGGCCACAGGTAAAAATGGAAAAATGAGCAACTCTATTTACACATCTAAATGCTGTCAAATGTGCTCAGAAAACCCAACTAAAAACCTCCCCAAACCATACTGTATCTTTCATACCAACTCATAAACAAAATTCAACCACTGGTTTTTTTTGAGAACAAAGGATCAGAGTAACCTTCACTCCTAAAGTAATAGTTTTGACATAGTTTAGCACAAAGACTGCAATGCACACTCGTGAGAAAGCAGGTTACACATTATAGCTGACAACAGCGGCAGGACAGGTATTCCTCCTCCAACAGTTATCTTTTGCTCTAATAACATGTTTCATTTGAGAGAGAAGCATTAATTTATTTGCATATATTTTAAAAACTGACACAGTTAAGATGCCCAATTTATGGAGCTGAAGAGAGCTGTTCATACATCCCTTGAAGTTACAAAGGGCTAACAAAAAGTACTATCAAAAAGCACATGCAAGATAGAAAATAAATATTACTGAAGCTAGGTTCCAATTTTTCTTTTTTTGTATCTTGGATAGGAAGGGTGAATTTCCATACTACAAAACAGTAATACTAAAACACAAGTATTTTGTTTTTGTCACTTTTGTGGGATGACTGCACTTCCTAACAGGGATTCTATGGTTTATGTCATTTAGGACCATGATTTGAATATCTCTCTATCAACAAATCTTCTTAACCGTGTGTGGTAAAACAGATACTCAGCAACCTACAGCAAAGACAACACCTTCATCTGAGAGTTTCCCCACTGTCATCTCCCAGAAACAGTGTTTAAAACTCAATTTGTAGCTTTAAGAAAGATCCTGAACATCCAGCTGGGAAGCTCGTATTCTTATTTCCTAATTGACCCTATCACTTGCTGGGTTGTTTGGTTTGGGTTTTTTTGTTTGTTTGTTTGTTTGTTTTTAAATATATTCTGTAGTGTTCCAATTTATTTCTTCAGATGCAATTCATGTATTATAGAAGCATGAAACTCAGTAACAAAACCGAAAAGATGTTAACATGTTCCTCATGAGTAAGATGTAATTATGTTGGATTTACATTACCAGTGGGGATCTATCCTTGAGAAGAATGGCCTACCAAAATATTTTAATGTATTTAGTCCAGGCTTGCTGCATGCCAGTTCATTTATAACATGAGTGCAAAAGTTAAAAAGACAAGACACTTAAAAGTTGCCTCAACTTTCAGGAATGGATGTCCGGAGAATATTGTCAGATATTAACAAAAAAGATTGAGTCAGTAACCTTACTCATCTTGAAAAACAAAATTTAAATACAAGGATAAATTCTGTGAGTAAAATTTAGCTCCAACTGGGAATAATGAAGTGCTATAAACCTGGTATCTGTTCTATAAAGCTGAGATCTAAGCATAAGACTAAGCATAAAGTCACATATGACTTGACTTTACAACTGCATACTCGACTTCTTCGCACTGTGACTCTGCACATAAGAAAGTTTGTCATCTTACTGTTTGACCACAGTTAACTGATGATTTATTAAGCGATCTCACTAAGTTTCAGTCTCTTGTTGTAAACAACGTCACAAGATCAAAACCAAAGAAGGGAAATCGATTCACCCAGCAGACCAGAAAGTGAACGTAGGAGTCAATCCAACCCATTCAGAATTTAACTAGGACACAGCAAGCCAAGTACTACCTAAAATACTTGGTATTCTTCCTGCTCAGTGAGCCTACTGAATAGCTAGGATCTAGTCTTCCACAACAAGAAAGAGGGGGAAACAGCTGAAAGTTCAAGCGATGAGCTTAAGGACGATTTGGTGCAAGTCATGCCTGTTTGTCAGAACACCCACCGCATCCCATGTTAAATGATCCAAAAGGCTTTTGCAAATACAGCATCAGTCACATCTCTCAAAATCTCAAGGTTTATGAATCTTGTATGCCAAGTAAAAAACAAGAACAGTTGAACTGTAAGGAAGTTTATTCCATAATTCAAATGAGAACATATTTTATGCTGAAAAATGGGATCATGCTGTACAATATCAGTTTTCTGGGTTAACTGAGTGATCTTAACAGCAATTTAAGGATTTTGAGACTGAAGAAATAGGTCAGTTTTCACTGCTGCAACAAATGCCAAGAAGTTTCACATTTCTCTACTGAAAATTTGCCAAGATTTGGCTGGTTAGTACATTGCTCAAGTTTCATTTGCAAGGTGGAGGAGTTCTGACAAGCAACTGGGCCCACATACAGTTAACTTACTCCTTATACCAGCAACCCAGAAGAAGATACTACACAAGGATTCTGGCTGAAGGGAGAGGCTGCAGCGCAGACCTCAGGCTGCAGGGAGTGCCTAGACCTCTCTCCTGGGGCAGGGGCAGGCAGCAGACCTGCCTGCAAAAGGTGTGCCCAGGTGGAGGACCTCCTGCAGCAGGTGCCTGAGCTGCAGGAGGCGGTGAGAAGGCTGCATAACATCAGGGAGGCAGAGAAGGAGCTAGATAGCTGGTTCCAAGCGCAGCCTGCAGCGGACCCGCAGCCCACGGCAAAACCACCAAAAACTCCCCCACCAGCACACGCAGAAGGGAGTGGGGGGTGGGGTGCAATTGGGAGCGGGGGGTGGGGTACAATTATGCAGAAGAATGGACGGTTGCAAAGGCAAGGACCAGCAGGAGGAAGAGCCTTCCCCCGAAGCCTGAGGTGCCCTTGCAGAACCGCTTCACCGCTCTGCAGGCCGAAGAGGAAAGTCCTGTCACATCAGGAGAAGC
>NW_008796044.1:2268166-2275562 GCF_000699145.1 Aptenodytes forsteri | reverse complement strand
GGGGCTGGACGGGGCTCTGAGCAACCTGATCTAGTTGAAGATGCCCCTGCTTGTTGCTGGACGGGGGGCTGGGGGCTTATAAAAAAAGATGGCAGCAGGCTTTTTAGCAGTGTGACAGGAGATCTAGTTGAAGATGCCCCTGCTTGTTGCTGGACAAGGGGGGCTGGACTAGATGACCTTTAGAGGTCCCTTCCAACCCAAACTATTCTATGATCCTATGATTCTGGTGTATGTAAGCCACTCTTGACTGATTTCTATACAGGTCTAGCCAGGAAAATTAAAGCCACTTCATTTTCCAAACACAGAAAGGGATACAGATACAGAGCAAGCACACAATCAATTGAACTGTAGCTGCGATTTTGGGACTGCAAGGATAGAAGATTTATCTATGCTTGAGCTACCTTTAAATATCAGAAATACATTGATTCTACAGAGTTAGAACGTAATTGTATGTGGACACAACATGGAAACCTTGTGAACTCTCCTCCTATTGCTGCAGCCTTCAACTCTGTTTTGGGTGGATCTTGGCTCAGGATCCATCCTATCTGGATGCAGGGGGAATGGAGAAAACAGGAACCCATGAGAAAACATCAGTTCCTCTTCCCATTACTGAAAAGGTGATTTCATTTGTAGGGTTAAAATAAGGCCACAGAGAGATTCAGGATAAAGGACTACTCAGAAAACATACTTGGAGAGCATGCTTGAATTTCCTACAAGACTTCCCCTCCACAGGGCAGCCAGGCTAATGGTGGCAGTGGCCAAAGATGACACATCTACCTTAAGTCATGCCATAAATACACGGAACCTGTGCATTACTTTACACCACATATACGAGCACTCTGCTTAAGGTGGTGTTGCTACTCTTTGAGGCATGTTCGAAGCACAAGAGTTTTCATTCTTACATATGGTATCTGCACCATATATACCAGCATCTGTAGCTGGTACAGTCTCTCAAATCCATGAAAAATTTAATTCTGAGGCAGTCTTGTGTTTGAAAGCTATCTTGGAACAAGACAAAAATAGCATGGCACGTACCTTGGGCTGAGGATATATAAATGATTCTATAAAAAGTAGTTTTATACTCATTTCTGTGGGTCATGCTTCCCTGAGTGAGAGATTTAAGAGCAGAATGACGGCAGCACAATCTTTTGAAAAAAATATCCCCAGACATCAGCTTGATCCTTACGACAGTCAGAGTTAAAGAAATGTGCCTGGATGAGACCAATACCAACTGCACAACCTTCGTTTCAAGCTTATAGCTCTGCAGATACCAGGTTTGAGGACTTGCGCAACTGTAACCATCATTCCGCAGCTTCAATTCATAAGAGTCATCAATGCACCTGCGTTAAAACTGGGCTTTTTCTGCAGCTCTGTGGGGATTTGGTCATTAAAAGATTTTTTTTCTCAGCTCTTCCTCTTTATAACTGTTCTTATTCCCAGGAAGACTCTACAAAAAGTGATGTACAGCTCAGAAGTATTCCTTGCTGAGAATTTAACTGCTATTCACAGAACAAATCCAGTGCCCTGTCTTTTGAAAGTTCAGCTCCTCTCTGCAGAGGTCAGCTGCGATTTGAAAAAAGAAAAGCAGGAATCGAGCTTTTTACTCAACAAGCCCAATTGCCTTAAAACTGTTTCAAAACCATGCATTCTGCTTTTAGAAGTCAAGCCAGGCTCTATTTAAGAATACATAAAACACATAGTTTTACTGTCTGAGAAGACACAAATACGCAAAGTAGAACACGAACTGGGAAGTCAAAACACATATGGTTTAATGTGATACTTCACACCAAATTGAACTGTCTCCAGCAGGACAGCAAGAGGAGTATCACAATATCCAACCTCTTAATTCCAAATCCAGATTTTCTTTCACTCCCCAGCTCCGCCAGGAGCCACTGTGGTCCCTATGTAGACACAGCAACCAGGAACCTTTGCTATAAAGCAACAGATTATTCCGTACATGCCATGAAGATAGCTTTGAGAGGCACCCTGCTCAGAGTTAAAAAAATAATGATGTTTACGAGGACTCCCTAGAACTACTTCCTGCAATGTAGAAAAGCACTTCCCGCATGGGAGGAGTGCAGTCACAAGGTGCTGTGGTCGAGTAATGATGTAGCAGTTCTGCCTAGTAGGAAAACCCAAGCTGATGGCTGTTGGTTGTTTTTTAAATAATTCTTTAGAGCTACATAGGTAGGCCTCATTCTCTTGTGTTTGCAATTCTCAAGTTCTTGGCGTACGTAGTTTCTGGCAGCAATCTTAAGGTTACTTATATCTTATCATATAAGGTCTTTGTATGCCGAAAGGAAATAATTACAGTAAAAAGTCTTCCTCATGCCAATACAAGCAAAAAGGTTGAAGTGTTTTCCTTTTCTATGGGTTCTGCTTCAGCAGAGCAGAGGACCTTCGAAGTTTTCCACCCAGACCACATCTAGTATTTTGACTTTGTACACCCGTTTTGGATCCAAAGCTGCAGGAAGTACACGCTCAAAGACTTAACTACTTCCCCCTTATTCAGTCAAGCATAAGATTCTTCAGTTTAGCGCTCTATTTGTATTTAGCTTTTAAAGACGTGAGAAACAGATTACTGTTTCCTATGAATGTAATGACACATTTGAAACACAAACACCTTTAAAATATTTCCTTCTCACTGTAAGATAAAAATAACAGTCTGGGTCAACCCTGCATTAAATTAACAAGAACTAACCTTCGAAGGAGAGTAGCTACCTCCTAATTCAAGCAGGGATCTTTGCACCATAAAAAAAAAAAATTATCAGCCATCAGTGACAGCAGAGAACAGGCTACCAGATTTTGTGTCATCTTTGTAAGAAAGCTTACGTATTATTAAGAAGTAAGACTGTTGCACTTCAAGGACAAACATGGCTTGGGGAACAACTGCCAAAGTGTGCTGCAGTTCGTGATTCTATACTGGTTTAAAATACAAAAAAGGAAAATGGTCATGAAATCACATGAAAACTTAAGTTTACTTCTGCCAGCACTGCAACAGTTCTTTTGAAAGTATGCAGTATTATCAGTTTTGATGCACAAAACTTATCCTCCATTTCAGCTCAGTACGTAGCCTTTGATAGTAAAACTAACCTTGATCCCATTCTTATCTGATTACTGACAAGACAAACAAGTTAACTATATAAAAGTTACACTGAACTATTACACAGTTAGTGTTTACAAACATAGAAACTTAAACTAAATGTATCTTGCAGTTTCTCCAAATGCATTTTCCTCTATGTACACGCTTACGCTTCCAGTACTTCCCTAAAACATCTGCATACAGCAGAGTAGAAATTAATGGTAAACTCTAACACCTAAATCAGCTAGCAGTCTAAGGTAGCTAACATGTCCAATGGGACAAGTTAAGAGAAAACACACCAAAGGTTGTTGAACCGCTAAATCAAGTGGGATTAACCTGATGGGTAGGCAGCAAAGTGCCTTTGCTGTACCCATGTTACACAGATGTTTGCCTATGAGCCTCTACAGAGCAAAACTGCACATCAAGTGTCCTTAGCCCTTGAGACACCGGAGAGTTTCTCTGCTTAACTAGTTTTGTAACAGGTTTTTGGTTCAAATATCCCAAGTCCAGCTCAAAATAGATTTGGGCTGGATAGAATTAACACCCGAATTAAATGTATCTGACATGCACTGTCACATTCTCCCACTTCCCTCATGGGAAAACTTCTCCATCAAACTCCGTAAACTCACCACACTTTCCCACTCAGCCACCTCTAAACATGCTACAGAAAGGCCACATTTACCAGTGGGAGGACAGGTGGTAATCAGCAATTATTTTAACTGCTTTTCATTAGGTTTATCACATCTACAAGTGGACACCACATAAAGCTAATACAAGACAAAATATTGCTGCTTTCATCTTCTCCCTCCTTGCTCATTCTGTTAATTTTGTTGACATTTCAGCAGCAATCTCTTTGGGGATAGGTGTTTTTATTATAGGGAGACACAGCATGCAGGGGCATAATCTAACACTTACAGATGCAAACACAGTACAGATGCAAAAACTGTGCCTGGCAATATTAACCCATTACTATAAATACATTTTTCAACTGCAGTGAAACGAGCGCCTGTAACATCAGCTATGGGCTAATAATCAGCTTTCAAGGACTAATAAGAAAATGCTAGGATACCACAAGATTAAGCAGCAAGTTCCATGAACAGAAAAATCAATTTAAAAAAAAGATTCTCCAGCAACCTAAATGGATTTTTCATCAATTTTACTACACAAATTCTGCATGGGATCCCTGTGTCCATAATGACTACTCGTGTCCGTGGAACCACATTAGAGAAAACAAACTTAAGATTTTCATCTTTTCTTTATATTGACACAGCATTTTGCAAATCTCTACTATGTACTTTCATACACTGATGTGTCTCAGTTTGCCTCAAGGGAAATGCAGGCATTTGTTCTCAAACTATTTTTAATAAACAATTAGAAGAAACAAACTATAAAAAGTAACATACACTGTGTACTAAATATTAGAAGCCTTTGGCTTTCCTTCAGCAGTCCATTACACTCCAGAGCCAAGGTAAAGGACTCTACCTCCCCTGAAGAGCACAGCACACTGGCACTTTCCTCCTTTCGGGCACCTCACCTTCCCCCGCCAACACGAAGAGCTCTCTCTGAATGAGTGGCTCCTCTCTTCCCTTTAGGCAGATCTCATTCAGTAGCAGTTCTGCAAGACTCTCTGCTCTCATACTTATCATCTCCACCCCCAAATAACCTATAGAAGTTTCTCTTACGAGAGCCAGCCATTCCTCCCCAGAGGCATTTCCTCAGAAGAGCTATCACAGAACTGCTGGTTGGAAGGGTCCTCTGGAGGTCATTAGTCCAACCTCTCAGTCATACTAGCAGGAAAATTGCCAACACTAGATGAGGTCAACTATGGCTTTGTCCAGCCAAGACTTGAAGACCTCTGAATTTTTTCAAGAATCCTCCAAGGATGGAGACTCCACAACCTCTCCAGCTTCCACTGCTACACCAACTACTTAGTACAAGGTTTTCCTAATTTGAATTTCTGTTATCCTCCCATCACCTGCAAAAGAAATTTAAATGGCCCTTTACTAGTTTCTTTCAAGACAGTCTCAGAAGCCATGTTCCACAAATTCAGCTGCATTTCTCACTGTTTTTACAACAACAAAGTAGCAACAGCCCTAGCCAGGCAAAGATTTTAAAGGGAGGACCGCACCAGCATGTCTAGGCAGTGCATCCGCACCAGAAATTCTGAACTTGCTAGGTGTCTCCATTTCACCCTCACCTCTCTTATGACAGACATGGCACTCAGTCAGTGCAATCGTGCTTTCTTTCATGATGCTAAACATCACAGATACAAGTACGGGTAGTCTAAAGCAATCTTCTCAATTGCACTTCGCAGGCTCTTAGAACAGACTAATGACCTCTTGTTAAATAATGATTAACCATTTTTCTCCTGCATCAAATCTGGCTCCAACACAGATGATTAAATACTCACTATACCCATTCAGCAGTTGTATTGAAAAGTGTCTACAACTGTTTTAACGAAATAATTTGTAACTAGACAGCCTAAAAGTGGTATTGTGAGCCCAACTCAGCTTTCAGGTCAATTTGAGCATATAAACCAAATTGACAGCAGTAGTCAAAGCCCCTGAACATCGATGGACTTTCCCATTTTCAGTCTTTTGTGGATCTGCTCCTCTTCAAATATTCAGCTGCTCTCCCACTTCAGTCAGTGCGACTAACCAGGAGCAGAGATCTGCAGAATGAGTCTAAAGTTCACTGTCTAAGAAACTAAGTGCTATTATCTTTAAAAAAGCCACCAGCTTCAAAATGTGTGAAAGAGTCAAGATGAAATAAACAACATAGTTTGACACTGTACTCTTCCCCTCCACTGCTTATGCAGTTCCAATTGTTTCTGATTCCCATCATAAAACCAACATCAAAGTTCAGGTTCAAGAACTGGAAGAGTGCAACTACAAATTTATCATATTTAAGCAGGTAAAACTTCTTGATAATATTTAGCATTGTTATTTAAACATGAGGTTTAAATCCACCACTACAGAAAAGTCTTTGAGGCCCAGCAGAGACACTCCTGAAATTAGCAGGTTTCTGCAGTAGAAGCAGCCATACTCTCACCATTTTAAATTACCAAACCACTATAACATCTTACAGCCAATTACTGCTTCAGAATCTTGATATCATTCCTCAAATATTATACCAGGGGAAAAAATGCTGTCTGAACTGTACTCTTCATAAACATGAGTACAGTCAATTCAGCAATTGCCACACACTGGCACTAATAAAAGGTGATGGCTAATTGTGTGCTACAAGATGCATATTTAGGGTTTCCTTAACACACCACAAGAAACAAAGTATTTTCACAGCCAAACTCAACTCCATGTTTATAGCTATTTCTAGAGCTATACTAATACTTCCTGTGTTAAATACACGTTTGGTGGTTTTCTTCTTGTTGGGCTGCTCAAACAACATGTTTAAAATACACACTTTCAATATACTTAGTTGTATGCTCTTCATTAGACAGGCATGTCACATGACTTAGAGAACGCCTAGCTCTTTAGGACTAGCCATCTTTTCCATACAGCAACTCACCCTGAAAATGTCTTTAAGTATGATGACAAAGAAAAAATAGCCTCAGTGGAGTAATACCTGCATCCCCTTCAGCTAAGGTACACCTGCGTAAGTGCGACAGATGTGTTGACCTGCGCAGCTGTATATCTGTTACACTGGGAAAACACTGCTTGTACGTAGGCTAACTTTACCCAATCCAATTCTCTCTTCCCACAAAAAAGTACCAGTAGTCTTAGAGGTTTTGTTTGCATTCACCTGATTCTGAACCATGTTTGTGCCCTCCAAAACGAGTATGATAATCCAAAAGAATAAATAGTAAGAAATATTATTACAGCTGTGCTCATTAAAGGAGAGCATTCAGCATACTTTAATGAAAGACTTATACCCACATATTAACAAATATTCTCTGTTAAAAAAACCAAACCAAAAGTTGATTAGCCCTTAAAAACCAAAACTGTAGCAACTGCAGCCGCCTGCGCAGGTGTTTAGTACACTGATTAAGTGCCATCTTCACCAAAAACAGCACCCATCCCCCCCAAACTCATTATATTGCTTTCTATTCAAAGAGAATCCCTTCCAACGCAAACGCTGAAGATCACCTGCACCCCGAAACGTCACTTAACAGGGACGCACAGGAGCGAGAGGAGTCTCGGCAGGCAGCTTCCAAATTCATAGATCGGAACAACCCGCCGAACCAGCCCCGATGTCCCCGCGCCCCGCCATGGCGGTTACGCACGCCGCCTCCCCCCGGCCCGAGCGGCGGAACGCGCTGCGGCAGC
This sequence comes from Aptenodytes forsteri, assembly GCF_000699145.1. Classification (NCBI taxonomy): domain Eukaryota; kingdom Metazoa; phylum Chordata; class Aves; order Sphenisciformes; family Spheniscidae; genus Aptenodytes; species Aptenodytes forsteri. Next base: position 2,268,197 of record NW_008796044.1, on the reverse strand, counting down.
CCGCGGCCTTACACGGCTTCTTGGCATCCTT
>NW_008796044.1:2262137-2267238 GCF_000699145.1 Aptenodytes forsteri | reverse complement strand
TCTGCGCCGGGCGGGCCGCGGCCGCCGGGCCACGCCGGCTGCATTGATCGTGTGGAAGCGGGGCACGCAAGAGGGGGCCCCCCAAAGAGGGGACGGGGGAAAGGGCCTGCGCTGCCGTGGCAGCTGCCACTGTGTAACCGGGATGTCGGACCGCCCCAGAGTTGGCCCTCTGCGCGGCCCCCGCGGTGTAGTGCCACATGAGCGCTCTTCGTCGGTAAATAAAGAAGGAAGGGGAAGTTTGTTTTTCATTTCCCCTGACTGTGCCTGGAAGTGCTCACACGGTTACACACCAGAAGCAGTTTAGGAAACGGCTCCTTTTATTTGCTGGTGCCTGGACACCAATAACTACACGAATAACTTTAGTTCTCTGGAAGTTTTTCTTCACACAGTACAAGGATAGGCTGACATTTAATGCCCTGTTACGAGGGTTGTGGAGAGTCTCCTTACTGTGGGCAGCTGCAGGGAAGCCTGCTGACGGTGGCAGGACATGGCGGGGTCTCTGACCTGCCGCTCACAACTCTGAGATTTCCAGCAAGGACTCGTAATGGAGCACACAGCCATTTCTTTCCTCCCTCCTTTGTGATAAAGTGCCATGTAATTCTAGATCAATTACTGTGATCTGGGATGGATCTAAAAGCTATGATCCAGAAGGAGGATTTGGGCATCAGCTCTGTCTTGGAAGCTGAAGTTTCCTGATGCATCTGGAGTTTTGCTTCGGCAAAAGTCTCTGCTGAAGCCACCCTTCACAAACCGAGGAAAGGCTAAATCCTCAACTTCCTGGGCAAGCGGTTTACTCACGAACCTATTGTGTAGAAACAGGAACCACCGTCTCTTCATCCTCCATTTCCCCGCTGCCCCTAAACACGTACCAAAAAACCTTTTACCCCATACCAAGTGACCTTTGCTTAGTCCTGGTCACTACCTTCCTTCAGGAAAGGATTTTGGATGTTGGATCCCAGAAGAGGACAGTGTTCACTTACAGCCCTACTACAAGGAAAGATTTCAGATGTCGACCTGTCCTCAGTTCCTGCTCAATAGGTCCAGCAGAGCTTTGCTCCCCACGCTGGCCACCTTTGTGCACGACAAGGGAGCCCAGATGCCTCATTTTGGGGTTCTGCTTTGAGCACTGGTATTTTGTTGGGTCTCATTCTAAAACCTGTCATAAAAGGATTTCTTCTTCATTTTCATCCAGAATCTTACATTAAAAAAAGCCAAAAGTCTCATGTGGATGCCCATCCCCCATTTATCACGTTTCCTTTCTGAAATGTCTGTATTTGGAAAACTTACTCTGAAGTCTTCTTAATGTTTACTTCTTGTCCGTTAAAGGAGGTTAAGAGTGTATTAACAAGGCTGCAGAACTTCTCTCTTCCGGTAAGCTGCATGTAATTGTGGAAATTCCCATGTGTTATTCTTAAAGAGAAGAAATTTTGGTGTGGCTTTGCGGTTTTTCACTGCAATGTAGTTTAGTATTGAAATTTTAAACACAAGCATTTACATACATATTAGGGAACACAAGAATTTAGCTGCTACCTGGAAGTTAGCTTGTACCCGTTCATAAATATGCACTGTGATCGTAAGATAGAGTCTTTAATTTCCTGCCCATCACCAGACTATGCAGCGTGGAATGTTTTGTGTAAAATGAGCTATCCGGTGTCACGCAGACATCTCTGGTGGGGTTGGGGAAAACAGATCCGCAGTGAGATTTTTCAGTACCTTAATCCTGAGGCATTTTTTCCAGTGCCTGCACTCTATGTTTCCTACACAACTTCTAGCTCTAGAGGAAATGAAATACCATCTCTGGCAAGTGCCAGTAATAAACATATACATGCAACCCAGAAAACAAGAAAAACCTAGTCTGCAGCCTGACAGCTGTCCAATTCCTGCTCTCTTGAAACAGGCACAAAACTTCCTGACCCAGCCTTTCACTGAGGAAATTATAATTCTCCCTTTCCAGCAGTGCGGGTTTGGTGATTGCTTTCCTAGCCTCTGACTTCGGTCAGGGACAAAAACAGGTATTTCGTACATGGGTTTCTTAGAGGCAAGTTCTGAATTTGAATACGCTGGATGCCCACTTTAAGCTATTTATCTAGCAAACCTTCTTAATTGATCTCCTCATGTAAGAAATGGGAGTAAATAAAGGGCGCTGTGATAATTAATGAACTGAGGACTGTTCAATTAAAAACAAGATCAGCAAATCTGAAAGTTCGGTTTCAGTACTGCTTCACAAGAAGGTGAAATGCTTTAGCTGAACACCGTCACAGCTAAGACAGAATATGTGAAAAAAACCCAAGCCAAGCTCAACCCCTAGCTGTCTTTAGTCCATCTCAGAGTAGAGGTTTAGCTCAAACTAGAAGTTTGGCCTGTGAGAGGCTCGGAACATTCCTTGATTTGCAGATCAAGTTGATTTATAGGTTACGAGCACTTTTAGATTGCAGTTACTTCTACGTCAGCCAGCATGCTGCTTTGAATGTCCCATAAGTAAGAATAAATAAATCTGAAGGTGAATGTATGATTGGCTACATAAATGTGTGTGTATATATATATATTTATATAACCAATTCCAAGTGATAGTTGTTAACGACTGTCCTAAAGTACTAAACAGTGTCTGCGTGGGATGAAACCACACAAGAGGATTCTATATGACAGCTATACCTGAAGGCGAGGACTTTTTTTTTTTTAAAACCAGTATTACTTACAAAGATGTTTTGGGGCGAGACAAAAAATATTTTATTGCTATATTAGAATGTCATTTATTTATTGGTATGACCAACTTGATCTATCTGGATCTTAGTGCCTTAAACCATACTTTGGTATTTACCTCTACACAGTAAAAAAAAATAAAATAGTATTTTAAAAAAACCCCACCACCCCAACAATTCAATGAGTGCTTTACCCAGAAGAAACTAGGGCAGTTTAAGAGATGCAAAATACGCTGGCGTATAATTAAGGAAGTTTAAGCTCCTCTATAGTAACTGCCTGCTATGCATGCTCTTATCATATGCTAGGTGAAAGCATGATAGTATCTGTGTGCTGCAAAGTCCCAACGCAAATTACCTTGTGGTGTTTGGTTCCTGTCACCTTGCTCTGCATGCAAAGTGTCTAAGGCAGGGCTGAGGCATTTGCCTGTCGTTAACAACCCTTCTCAGTGGAGGACCGTGGCTTCAGTTGCTTGTCACTTCACAAAATTTCAGTTTCCTCAAGTGAAAATGTCATGTTTATTGTCTGCCTGGTGTTATTTCTTCTGCTGTATTTTTAAGTTTCAGATGAAACAGTTTCCAAGGATGAGGCTAGGGAATAGCCCTGCGCTGGACCAAAGCCTCTTGCCATTTTGCCAGGGTGGTGAAATCTGTGCCAAAGTTCTGGCTTTTTCTGTCTTTGCAGAAATTCACCCCCTGCACTAGTGCAGGATCTGGGTCTCAGCACTGGAGACAAGGTGGTGGGGCAGGATGAAGGTGCCCGTGCCGGCAGCCTGGAGTGGTGCAGGGTCCAGGGTCACCTGTCCTCTGCAGGCGAGGCACAGCAGAGGAGCTGCCTGGTTAAATGCTGCTGGTAGAAGATTAGCTGGAAGACGGTGGACCGCTGAAAATGTAATGGACTGATTCCCTGTGAATGTTGAGCTGTCCCCTGAGCACAAAAGCCGTTGATCCCGTGGGACTCATTTACCCCCCTTTCCTCCCTTCCACACATCTGAGGTAGGGTGTGTACTCTTCCTCCCCAGGTAAGACACAACAGTTGTTAAAGATTATTTTTACAGAAAAGGAGTGGGGACTTGTGCCGTGGGGACAAGAGTCATAGTAGGAGAAGGCAGTGTCACCCACAGACTACCTTGAGCATCACTTTACTGTGAAAGCACAGAAGCCCTGAGAAAGGAGAAGGTCAAGAGATCACGTAGGAACAAGATGCAAAGCTATGCAACTCTTGCAGCAACTTCTGTTCCTCCTGCTTGTGAGACTATGGGATGCCCCTATACGTCATGGTATAAGTTTAAGCTTCCTCATACTAATAAGTACTGCTTGTACCACGCGTGTGCTCCGTTACATGCCCGAGGAGTTTCTTGCTGCCTGCAGGGCTCTCTGAGGGCTGAAGGTGCTGGGGGGGAACAGCTGCGCTTTCTTGTGTAGGCCAGAGGTATCACGGGCTGCAGGGGCATGCACCTACCAGCCTGGAGTAGAGCGCTGCTGGGTAATAACCTCTGCAGGCATGCAGTGCTTACGCCTCAGCGTGTGTGAGCAAATGGCAGCAGAAATAGGGTGGAAATAGCAGAATCAGTTGTTATTCTATAAGGTGCTAGCACCAAAGTAACGGCGGTATCATCAACAGCAGCCTCGTGACGCTGCTGTCATGACACTGTCCTGAGGCCGCTGCAGTGCCTAGGGACCCGCTGCCCTGTATGCCGGCACACGGAGCCATCCTGCTGCGGAGGGATGGTGCCGAAGAAGTGTTGGACACCCTCAGGTCTCGCAGGCGCCCTCCCGGGGCTCGGCAGGGTCATCCTCCTGCTGCCAGTTCCTGCAGATTCCTGGGGTGAACTGCGGGCTCCTGACGGCAGTGACCCCATGCCAAGTTGCAGCTCGTGGGGACAGCAGGGGCTCCTTTCCTCACAGGACCAATGTGAACCACGCTAGGAAGTTGATGGCACAGGATCAATAAAACATGAGAAATTATTTAAAACTCCCCAGAAAATCCACGTATCCACATATATATACACGCTCCTGTGAGAAGCGGCTGAGGACTTTGGGCTTGTCTAGTTTGGAGAGAAGGAGGCTGAGGGGCAACCTCATCGCTCTCCACAGCTTCCTGAGGAGGGGAAGGGGAGAGGGAGGTGCTGAGCTCTTCTGCCTGGTATCCAGTGATAGGACACGTGGGAACGGTTCAAAGCTGCGCCGGAGAGGTTTAGACTGGACATTAGGAAGCATTTCTTTACCGAGAGGGTGGTCAAACACTGGAACAGGCTTCCTGGAGAGGTGGTCGATGCCCCAAGCCTGTCAGTGTTTAAGAGGCATTTGGACAATGCCCTCACTAACATGCTTTAACTTTTGGACAGCCCTGAACTGGTCAGGCAGTTGCACTGGATGATCGTTGTAGGTCCCTTCCAACTGAA
>NW_008796044.1:2246056-2261828 GCF_000699145.1 Aptenodytes forsteri | reverse complement strand
CGCGCCGGAGCGGGTTGTGGGGCGGGGCTGGCCTGGTCGCGGCGTTTGTGCGCGCTCTCTTTGCGTTTTCAGTAACCGTACCTGCAAGCGAGGAAACAAACGACCGCAAGCCCGGCGGCGGGACGGGGACAGAGCAGCCTCAGCCGGGGGAGGTGACCTGCCTGGGGACCCCGACACGGGTGGCAGTGGCCACCCCAGCAGGGCCTGGGGCAGTGCCAGGGCCTCAGGGTCAGGCCCCGGCGTGGGGCAGAGACGCGCGGTGGCAGCATGAGGGTGGATCAGCGCTGGGTCTCGGCTAGCAGAGCTGAAGGATGCAGGTGTGCGCCACAGACCCCGAAAGCTCCTACCAGTGGCTGGCAGTACCGTCTCTGGGCTCCCGTCCTGCTTCAGCGGTGGGGCGCAAGGGCTGGTTTGGGGCACCTCATTTGACGTTCACCTCAGCTGTCCTCGAAAGCTACAGGGCACATCCGGGAAAACATTCTGGCCCAGCTCACGCACAGAACGATACTGGACTTGCCACCCAGTGATCCCATCTGACATCTCGCTGGGCCTTAAGCTGAAGGGATTACTCAAGAGCGCCTTGGGCTTGGCAAAACTAAGCCAATTCTGCCTGTCTAGCCCACTGAACTGTGAGGCTGTCTTGTGTAAGGTGACGTAGTAATCGGGAGGTAACTCGTAGAAGAGGCCACAGAGGTCAGAAGTGACAGGACCCCCAGAAAACAACGCAAAAGCCACAGCCAAACACCCTGCAAACAGCAACACCACCTAACTATTCCCTGCCGACTAGAAAAAACAAAGATAAAGGAACGCGGGATAGACAGTTTCTTGGCATTGTTTGCCTCAGACCAATGGCTAAAAAGCGATACCTAGGGCACTGCAAGCAGAAGCACAAACAGGAGAATTTTATCCTTGGGCTGCGGTCGCTTGAGCGCTCGCCCAGGAACCCATGCGCTGCAAAGCCACAAGCAATACAAATAACTGTTGTGCAAACCAGTTCCTTCAGCCAGTACCTAGAAATTTTTGAAGAGTTCCCGCTAGCTTTTTTAGCGGGCTCAGCTGGGTTTGCTTTAGGTGAAAATGCTACCATCTGCTGCAATTATATAATTAACCTTCATAGTTCAGGCTTAATGATGCTCATTAAGGTTGAGTGTTTTTATTGGCCGAGTGCTGTCACCAGTTTTGCATGGAACGGTAAAGGCAACTCTAAGGGCTGTAGTTTGAGGCATAATTAGCAATATGTGAGAGTGTTACGCAGGGGCACAGGTGAGGGAAGGCTGAGGACTAGGTGGGAGCTTCGTTTTATTCTATGCTCAGGCTGGAGTGCAATGAACAGGAGAGGTCTGTTACATCTGGGCTGCTGATAATAATAATCAGCTACAGAGGTGTGGCAGCAAATTTGGAATATACGTGTGTCAGGACATCACGAGATCCCCGTCATCCACTGTTGGCTGTGTGACTTCCCTCTCCTCAGTCAGACCTCCTCTGACCCCAATTCCCAATATTTCTTCATTTACTCTATCATTAGTTAATGAGTGTATTTTTGCTGCTGCGGGCCTTTCTCAAGCAGTTAAAAAAAAATAAAAGGCAGCAAATAAAATATTTCATTGAAGAAAATGCCCAGGCTCAAAAACTATGTGGCTTAATTAATCTGTGTGTGTAAGACTCCTAAAAGATTAGGTCGTGATGCCCTAAAAATATGTAACTGCTGTTCATGCTACCTTTAACTACAGCCATTCTCTGACTAGATCTGTCCAAGAGGAACGTGTGTAGCTCCCCCGTCGTTTTCCCTGAGCTACCTCACGTACTCTAAGAGGTCAGACTCGACACCTCAGATACACATAGAAATAATCTGCAGCACAAGGTATGTTACAATCTTCCATAACCCAACAATTTATTTAAACTTACATCACAATGAGAATCTATTAATAAAATACATCAGTTCACACCAGTCTGCATTGCCATTTTTTAAGGGTAAGCATCTTTCTTCACTTTATATTAAAACTTTATAGAGGTAAAAACTACTGCATTGTACCCGCAGTTCTTGAAATCTATTGTAACATTAGGCAGGTTACAGAGGAACTGTCAGAGCTAATTACACTTCAGTTAACCTCACATTTTTGGCACATCTGAATGCTTTTTATTTTCTTCTTAACATAAAAGAATTCTATAGAAGTCAGAGAATCATCGACATAAAACATCACTATCCAATGGCAAGTGCGGCCTAAAAGCATACAAAAATTGCATCATTTGATTACAAAATAGATACTCTTAGTTCTTTATCCCAACACTTAACATTGAAGTGCCGTGACAGACAAGGGCCAGGAACAGGGCCAGCCTTGCTGAGTCGTTGCTGGTCACTTTGCTGCAAGGCTTTGCTTAAATAAATCCCGGAGTGATGTGTTAACAAGGCGTAGATGGCTTTTGCCTTGCCAGTCAAGGTCATTCCTTTTAAAGCACCCTCCAGCAGGTGCGAGGCCAGGAGTAAATGCCACCTTCTTTCTCATAGGCGTTGCTGCTCAAGGGACAAAGCGAACACAGTTCTGGGTGGTGTTCCAGAGGGGCCGTGTGTCTGCAGGCCTTGGCAGTTGCGTGGCTACAAATTGTGCAGTAGAGCACACGGAGGGCTTGTAAGCCACTGCTCAGTCTGGATTTCTTCTGCCTGGCACCACAGCAGCTGCTTCTTTAGAAATTAAAGTGTTTTAAGCAGGAATGAAACTTTAACGGCAGTGGTGTGCCAGGCACGTATTTGTACAAGTGTCTGCAGTTACTTGCACGAATTTTTAAAACCTGTAGGTTGTGGGTTTGGGTGATTTTTGTCGTACACCACAAACTCCAGCTGCTGTGAGCTTCTGACGTTGTATTCAAAACAAAAAGCAGCCCATAGTACTTGCAACCAGGGTTAGTTTTTCCCTGGCCCTTGAGCTGTACTGTTTCAGTCAGTTTGGCACATTAACCAGTGACTGTTTTATGTTCCACTGATTGCAGGCTCCACACACTGATATTTATTTTGTGAGACGGCTATTATATTGGTTATGTCCCTTCTGCTCGAGTTGCTCTGGTAGTAACAAAGGGTTATGGTTTATACGAGTGAACTGCTGCAGTTAAGGAGAGATTGACGTAGCAGAAGAACGCTAAGCGTGTTAGAGCTTTCTGGTTGCATGATAGCTAGCTGGTCGCGTTTCTTTAATGGGAAACAAACATTTATACTTGTCATGGCAGGGTCGCATTTTGTGCATCTTTCCAAAGCCCCTGTCAAACAAAAGCCCTGTTTACTTGATTCAGCTTTCTTACTCATCCTTTGCTGAAGCCCCTGATCTGAAATCTTTTTGGTGAGACCAGTGAGCGTTCCCAAAAGGAGCTTACGGCTGCTAGGAATCATCTCTGACTTTACCTCTCTGAGAGAAAGAGAAATTGAAGGACAGACCATAATACTTGCTATATTAGGGAAAGAAAGAAACCACACTGATAACGGAACAGTGGTTGATGGGGATGTTTGAAACTTACAGTAAGAGAAACTTCCAGTACGAGAAACTTCAAGGTATCCATGGTACTCTTTGCACGTACTTACTGACCCTGAAAGGTAGCCCTGCCAAAAACCCTCCAAAAATCAAACTCACTCCCAGAGTCCATTTTTGCCTCACATTCACAGTGAGAATTTATCCCTGCATTGATTTCCATTTCCTATTCAGCATTTGCTCTGAACACAGCTAAAGGTAATGGAAGTCCTTTGGGGGACACAAGTGCAGGATATGAAGCAGTGCAGATGGAAAAGCTTTGGCTGAATTGGTCAATCCGCACCAAATGCGAAACAGGACGGGACGGAGCTGTGACGCCTCTCCTGGTGCAGAGAAGGGAGTGCTGCTAAGGCAGACAAACGTCGGCTGAATACCTTCACATGGATATAGTGCAACTTCTGCTCGCTTAAAAAGCTGTGGAAAGGTAGCCAGCGGCTCGGTGCCAGAGTGTGGATGAACAGGCAGCCACAGCCCAGCTTACACCCGTGGCTCAGGTGACAGTGGGAGTAAAAGCCATTACGTTGCAGGTACGTTCTGGCACCTGCAATATTTTCATGCTCTTTACAACCTTTGCAAGTTAAAGTGTCAAGGCGTGATGAACTATGTAGCAGTGCATTCCTTACATTTCATATACAAAAAAAGGCTCAAGGCTGGGAGCAAGAAGGCACGAACTTGGGAAATAACATAGCTGAGGAGTTACACAAAAGTACTATGTCATTTATTAGGCATTACTTAGCACTTACGTCACATTTTGCCCCCAAATTTCCCAAAGCAACATATATTTCCCCACTTCCTTTCCCTTCGTCCCCTTCTTTTGGATAAAGCCGCCTGTGCTCTATAGATACAGTTGCTGAAGAATATAATGTGAACACAGATAATACAACATACACAGCAAAAAATGCATTATAGTATTACAATAGTCAAATAATGTGGTTAGCCTCAAGCTACGGCAGTGCCTACGTGCTATGGGGAACCAGTTCAAGGGTAGCAAGCGGAGCCACTGTACAGGAACAAAACAGCGTCGGCAGTGTTAGGCAGAGCAAGGGACCGAGGGGGAGGCTTTCTCAGGGTGCCGGAGCAGGCGAGATGGCTGTCAGTCATGGGGATCCGCACCAACACAGCGTCGGCAGTGTTAGGCAGAGCAAGGGACCGAGGGGGAGGCTTTCTCAGGGTGCCGGAGCAGGCGAGATGGCTGTCAGTCATGGGGATCCGCTCTCTTAGGAGACCTACCCAGAGCCTCGGAGATTTCTTCAGCCCGTATCAGTTCTGTGGCAGGTCCTTGGAACACCTTTACATTTGTTCATTGTGCATACATATAAAGTCACCCCCACATTTCTCTGTTAGGCTATGTTTTCTTTATATATTTTTTTTTAACTTTCAACTTTTGAATTTTTTTTTCTTACAACTGTTAAAAAAGTTTCATGGTAAAAATAACTCACTATATGATACATATACCCAAAGTGGTGCGATACTTTATATAATAAAAGATGAAAATAGTCACTTTCCATAATAAAAATAAGTTCTATTTTTTGTTTATTTTACAATATACTTAATAATTCTTTTCTTCTTCTTTACTCTGAAAGTAAATAGGTCCCGTTTTGATAGCGCTTCTGAGTCGATTAAAGTGGCAAGAGACTGGAGAATGGCTTATAAGCATTTTGAGCAGCCGCATTCCACATGTCTCTCCAGTTCTTCCGTGAAGGTGGAGCCATCCACGCACTGGAAGAAGTATTTCCGCCTTTTGCTCCGGAGAGGAACGCAGCACTGCCCGTTGCCGCAGCTGCCGCGGCATTCCAGGCGGGGTACTTTGGAGGCAGTGGCACACGACGTGTAGCCCTGCTGCTTACGGACTACTTCTCGAATTATGTCTCCTTGGCAGAGATTCTCTGGTGAGACAACAGAGATGTAAAGGAAAAAAAAATGTGGTAACCATTTTGCCAGGTATTCCCCAAACGTCAGCAGACAGCCCTGTACATGTAACGATATTCAAGGCAAACAGATGGCATGAGCAGGACCTTAATCTTTTACTGCTTTGTACCTGCCATCAAAACAGAGCTTGTGTTACACAAATGTGTAATATCCGGCACAAGGCAGAGGCCAAGCAGGCCTGCTGGCTTTGATCAGCAGTTCTGGAGGTGCTTTAATGAATGCTGAGTGTTGAATCCTGCAACACTCCTGCAAAATATGAATTAGTTTTACTATGTCTGCTTCTCAGGATCAAAGGTCAGCCCGCTCTGCATGACATTAGCAATCTGGGATACCTGAAAATGTCTGTGCCGTTCTGCAGTCACTTTGCAGCAGCCAGATACATTTTGGTGAGGCCGTATATGTGTATAATTTGGAAAGTCTGTGGTTCATTCACAGGAAAGGCACAACCTAAATAAAAATAATACAAGCCAGCTCCTTCCTTCTGTACGGGAACAAATAAAGGCAGAAGGGATGAAGATAGAACTCGCTGAGTTTCCAGTGAGTCTTTTCAGGTCAGGGCAGAAGAGTTGGGCCCCAGCCCTAGTAGGAAAGCCCAGCACAATCTGTGGGATGCCCCAGGAAACCCGCCCAGCTGCATCAGAGGGAGCAAGCTGAGAATCTTTACTGCCACTTCAGACGAGCAGTACCTCCTGCCTTCCAGTTCCTGCTCCTGTCATCTACAAAAGCCCTTGGTGTGCAGCGTGAGACCTCCTTTCCCAGCACTGCAATTACCTGATCACTGTTTGCTAAGGGTAAACCTCACAACAACCTCTCCTTTACACATCCCACCGGAATCCTGCGAGCAGCAAGCCTTGAGGATTCAGGAGACAGAGAATAAAACCCTTCGCTACAGATGTCCCCCTTTCCATATGTTTGGATAGTAGCTAGCTAGCTGTTGTGTGGTTCTTTTCTCCTCCCTGTATTGCTCTGCAGAGGCTGACTTAGCTTTATCTTCTACTATTTGCCATTTACCCCCAAATACGAGTCACGCGGAAGAGAGGTAAAAACAAAGGTGTAAAACAGAAATGCAGCAGACCAGCATCCCGGGCCCTGCGGCCAAGCGTACCTCTGTCACAATGTTCTCCGCTATAGTTAGGATCGCATTCGCAGTAGGGTTCCCCGTGCTCGGAAATTTTACACTGCCCGTGGTTGCATTTCAAAATCCTGCAGGGATTTGAGGAATTGTTCTTCTTGTCACAGTACATGCCTGTGTAGCCCTCCATGCACTTACAGGTGTAAGCAACATTGGCCACCATGCACTTACCATGCAGACACCTGGAGAAAGAGAAGCATTTAGAGCTGGCCTGTGTTAGACGTGAAAGTTCCTTTTCCCAGGCATGTTTGGTTTTGGCATCTCTGCCCGTTTAATTCCAGGATACTAATCCAAAAACAGCAGTTCAGTGTCAAACACGCTGAAGAAACTGTGAGTTTTCAGTGAATACTGGATAACGTTCAGAGACTACATTTAGAATTTGTGATCCTAAGTGATCTCTTTGAAAAAACATTAGGCTCCTCCGTGAGCACGGACCAACGCTTGGCATCCACACAAGACAGCTCACATTTACAGCATCAGCATGTACAACTAAGTGCCAACAATCAAGCTGCATGCCCAGGCTTCCTTAGCAGAATTACTCTACAAATTGTATCAGGTGATGAAAAACAGTGTGATAAATGAAGGTGCTTGTGGAAAAGCTGTGCACAGACTTATTCATGGGCAGTTGCAGTTGAAGGGTTCCCTGGCTCATGTCGTTTGCAGTGAGCTTTGGTATTTCTGAGGAATACCACAGGGAGGGGTGTTGATCCTTAGCAGGTTCTCTGACACCCATCCCCACTTCTGGGACAGGGACAGACTTGGAATGGGCTGAGGACAGGGAAGAGAGCAACACTGTCCAGCCAAGGAAAAACTGCTCAGGGCTTATAAGCCTTTGCTATATCAGGTCCTACTTGACATAAACCCATGTCTTTCTCTTATTTTTATTTATTTTCTTTCTGGTACTTTAAAATTGTTCCCTGCTTACGTTGATTCCTTGTACATTTCATTTTTAAGCTTTGAACTAAAAAGCACAAATAATAAAAGACATTTCAGTCAGGTCAAGACATGCGAAATACTGTAATAAAGGGAGTCACAGTCTATATAAACCAGTATTTTCTGCCCCACTAACCAAAGGTGTGCTTGGAAAGTAGCTCTTGTTATCATCAACTACCTGTTCTTTACAGTTGCATTTCCTCACCGAGATTAACCTGTGAGTGTTGGAGCAGACACCTGCCAGCAGGGCACCGTACTCTCCTGGACACAAAGGGATTGGCTTTAAGGAGACAACTCCAAAAGGCTGAAGTGATTTAATGAAAGGTGGGACAGTATGCGAGCATTAAAAACACGCACAGCTACTTTCCTTAGCAAGGGGGCTACATTCATGACTGCATCACCCTCCTTAGATTATGAGAGAAACAATCCCTCATCACGTAAACATCTGGAACTCTCTTATTTTTCTCTGTCCAACCACAACAGCTTCATGTTGACGTTAGAAATTCAAGGAAACATTTGGGCCTCCGAGTGTTTCTTCACTTGGGTCTTCATGCCTTTGGTCTGTAAACTGTCAGGTGCCTCTCAACACCTTCCAGAGTTCAGTACTTTGCAGAATTAGACCCAGAAGCAAGTTTAAAATGGTACCTCTGCCAAGTTAAATTTCTGCCCTTAAAAGAGTGGTTATTCACTGTGTCAATTTACCTGTCAAAAGTATGTGCTTCTGAAAAGCCCCTTCCGCAGATAGCGCAACCAAAGTAGCTTCTAAAACAGAAGTACTTCCATCTGCTTATGAAACAGCACTGAACTACGCAGACTGCTGCTCCGCGTTGGGCTGTTTCCTTGCATGCTTGCCATAAGTAAGCTATTCATCCAGTGTTTCTGATGGAGATGTGGTTATCGAGCCTTTGAACTGTGAATGCTTTACACTCCTGCTCCCTTTGCATGCAACTCCATGCTATCCTTTAAACTTGCACGTTAAAGGGGTGTTTCAGAGTGCAATATTTAAGTCAGTCAGCTATTTGGGAAATTTGGAACTGTTCACACTGGAGTGCATAATGGTCTTCAGGGAGTTAGTCTGAATACTGGGTCCAATGCTGCTGTGAGCACATCCCTAAAATGTGTACCTCCCGCTCACAGGTAGCTCTGCTCTGGATAAGTGCAGGCACTCACCACCTGAGAGGTAACCTGTACCTATTAACACGAGGTTTCGTATTTTAATGTGTAGAGTCACAGCTGAAAGTATGACCTGCAGTATTAACACCTTAGCTCCTCCAGGACAAAGAGCTCATTTGGAGAGTGAGCAACATTAGAACAAGAAGTGGAAATTGAGAGTTGCCATGGATGCTGTCTCACAACTGTCAATAATTTCATGTGGGAACCCGGCACCTCCAAAAATAGTCAGATGTGGTTTTACAAGATGAAACGTGAAATATGCATTAGCTGTAAAGCTTCCACCCTCCCATCAGCATTCGTTTGAGCTTACTTGTGGTTAAGACATGGGTCTCCAATTTCCTGGTCACACAGGGGGCCCGTCCAGCCTGGGTGACATTCACAAATCACACTTGTTTTCTCTAGGGACCGGCAAATACCGTGCTTGCAGATGTTACAGGATTTGCAGCCAGGAAGAACTCCTAGTGACTGCTGTGGTAAATCCTTGAAATCCTGCAGCTCGTTATTGATGCGGACATCATGAATACATCCATGAAAACCATTTGGTGTCTTATCTGCACCCTGGCGCAGTGAAGATAATCCAGTAGAGGTCGGGATCCCTTCAGATAAAAACAAAAAGGGAAGGTTTACTCACAGTTACAATGATAGTACATAAACTATAATTGCTAGCGTTTCTTTTGTCACAGCCCCTTATAATCTTTAAAGAATCAATTTGCATAGGACCTTTGTAAGGTAGCACAGTCTCATTGTCCTCATTCTGGAAACAGAAAGAAACAAAAATAAAATCACTTGCCCAAGCTTACGTAAGAAGTATATGACAAAAAAAAAGGAAAAAAAAGCCCAGGTTTTTTGGCCGATGGCCATGTATTCTCGTCCTTAGATAATGCTCCTTCTGTCTATAGTTTAATAGCAAGTATCCTTCTGAAAGGCTGAAGAATGTCTTTACTTGCCAGCAGGTAGCTACCACGTCTGGGATACAGCAAGATAGTTAGGCGTTACTAGAGGACAGCGGTAAGACAGGGAGCGGTAAGAGTGCACCCCATCGAAACTAGCGCAGGAGAACTCTAGAGACAGAGAACAGTACTTCAGGAGACCAGGCCAAGTCTTGTGGCGAGTACCCTCCATCTTGTTCAAGCACTTGGAAGCGTTCACACGCTCAGATGGCCAGCAGATTCCTTCGGATGTTGTGTTATGCCCTCCCCACTGACATCCGCTTGGGCTGTACAGCTGCATTAGCACAGGCAAGTGCTTCCATTTTCAACTGCGTAAGGCCTCTGAATTTGCTATCCATAAGTAACTCCACTGTTAAAGATGGTCTTAAAACCAAAACAGCATCTTTGTTTAACCGTGCGTTAGGAGGAAAGTTGCTAGACCAGGTAATGTATTTGGAGAGATGAACAAAATTCTGGGCACATGAAGGCTCAAGTCTGTCTCAAAGCTTAGTGTAGGTTAGGAACAATTGCTCTGGGGTAACTTAATCAATTACTTTAACTAAACAGTCTGAAGTGGAAGGGCAGCTGGCATCCATGGGAATGCCACATGCAGCGAGGTGGCGCATGCAGAACAGTGAGGGTTTACAAAGAAGCAAAAAGAATTTTAATGGGCAGTAAAAAAAGTCTCCACTGAGCCCATGGCTTCTGGTATCCAATAGTCCTTCATTTTAGGTCTCAGATTTGTCCTGTGAATGCATTTTTGTAGGTGCCTTTTGAGAATGCTCATCCATTAACAAAACTTTTCCACGTGATTACATCCCAAGTTCCCTGTGTATAAATTGCTGTGGGGTTGGTATCTTTTATGCTGTGCTAGAGGGAGAAATTGTGATGGCCTCACCAGCAGATTATCTTTGATGCATAATGCCCTTTAATAGCCTGTGACATTCTTAATAGGAGCCAATTATAAAAGTTCAGGTCTGTACAAAGCAAGATTAGCCAGTTTTCTGACTTACAAGGGCAATATTCAGCGTTCTTTTAGAAAAGTGTTATTAAAAGGAATTATTTACCAAAGGCTTGACAAGCACCAAGTGAAATTGCTAAGAGTTTCTACTATTGGCTTCAACGATCTGGTTAGAAAAAGCCCAAAGACTTTCTGAGTCTATTATTGTTCTGCTGACTTTTGTATTTAGAACAGGCTGTGTAGAAAACCCAAGAACTCTGTGTCACTGAAAGGGAGAGATTTCAACATTCAGTCCAGAATAGAGCTGGGGGTGGTTCTGGCAAAAACAAATCAATCGGGCAGAGCACAGCCTTCATTCTGTCTCTCGTACCCAGACACCTAATCAGTGGGATACTCATTATTCTGGGCACCTGTTCCCCACCCCACTTGGCCCCTCCTTCCCCCAAAATTCAGTACAGAATGTGAAAAAACTTCTTAACTGAAGTTTGGTCAATTCTAATACCTTTCTAAAATTGAAGCTCTGGCTTCAGTTTCCAATGAGAAAACTATTAGCCAAGAAGTTCTTAGTCAGCTTGTGTGTTAATATGGTTTGGAGGTTTTAATCTTCCCCCCCCAAAATTTTCAGACCTCTATAAAATTTCCAGCAGAAATACAGCTCATTTATGGTATATTTAAACCTACTGACTATTGATTTGCTTTTTTGCAGTGGCTGTTTGTGATACTTCCATTGTATTCTTCAACCACAACATCTTGGTGCCAGCCAGTTCTGCAAGCTTTAGAAATGACAGACTGATTGCTCTTGCCACGGCCGTAAAACATAGAAACCGCCTGTGCTGTGCTGAGGTTAACGTCCCTGGTCTGGCGTGCAAGCTTGTGCTGGCCGTGCGGTGGGGTGCTAGTGGACTATGGAGTACGAAGCAGAAGAGCAGAGGTGTGGTTTCCAGGCTCTCTGTTCGGGGAAGCAACCTCTGGCAGAGGGGAAAGGCAAACTGCGAGTTCCCCCACCCCCCACCCCACCCCGAGAGTCCTCTCCGTAGGATGGAAGATGATTTGCTTCTGAGAAGACTTGTGAAAATCTCAAAGTCCAGAGCAACTCACTATACCTCCAATGTAGAGGGGTGTGTTGAGGCTGACAGAAGACTGTTTCTGGAGTTTTCCTAGACTCTTGGGAGTCCCCTTGTCCACCACCAGGTTCAGAGTTTGATTCAGCATCATGAGTTCCACACTATGAAACTGCCCATCATTTACTGTTTCCACACTAGAAGTAAAAGAAAAAAGAAAATTAGAAGATGATGTCAACAATGAACTGCCTCTGCTTCTGTGACATTCTATCTCCAGCTTTTACACTTTGCAAGGCACAGCTCGCATTCCATGCTCCTTTACGGTCACTGTGTTCTCGACATTTCTTCTAGCCTCCAAGGCACAAATTTAAACATTGCTGATGCCTGTGCAAGCAGTACCTAAACATATGTAACGCTTGAGAGGACAGCTAATCAGGATAGTAGCTACTGTAGTTGTGTTTCCCCAGGCACAGGAGGAAGGGTGTAGCTACATGATACATTGGCTTTGGTGGCAAAATTACTTAAAAACCTCTGTTCTGTGCTCTCAGCCACAGCTTGCTGCCCTCTGTCACGCTGCTTGGTGCCCATGTTGCAAGCCAGATCACTGAAATGATTTCTTTTTGTATGGTTAGTTTAAACTCAAATTATTTCCCAGGGGCAGGGAGGGACTGCAGTTTGGGGCAAGAGACAGCAGGGGCCTCTGAAACCAGCATTTCCTTACAGCAGAAGTATCTTGTAACTACCTGCCGAGGCATAAGGACAGGCTGAGTTTCTTAAAGCCAGAGAAGAAATTCAGCAGTTTTTGGCTTATAAATGACTGAGGTACTTTGTTCAATACAATACAGTCCTACCCGAACGCAAGGAAAACTGACAAATTGCTACTCCTCTTTGAGAAACATTTAGGTGTAGATTGAGGCTTGAGAATAAGACAGCAGGAATTTGGGGGGGGACAGGGAGCGGGTAGCCGTCTGAGCAGACAAGTTATTTATTGCTCAGGTGTTTTTAACACTGATTTTTCAAATGCATGAAGCCTGCAGTGAGTCAGATAACTCAACAGCTCTTTGCTAGTCTGCACCACATGCAATCTTCACCTTCATCTTCAGGTCAGTCTCCCAGAAATTAAAAGATGCAGTGGTACAATTCAATTTGCATCACACTATCGTTTTTTATTTTCAGGGCAGCTTTAGCTCTCAAGCCTTTATGCTGCATGTTGAAATTCTCTAAAACAACTCGATAGCTTCATGCACTCCTAAAAGCAAGAATGGGCAAGGGTGAGATTACCTGCTCTCGAGCAAAGAGGGTTTCAAATTAGGCTGGTAGTTATAGACGTGATGGGACATTTCCACTGCTGTAGATGTACTTAAATGGTACAGCCTCTGTTCCATACGCATGCCAACACCAGTGCATAATGAGAATCTAATAGCAGTAGCGGTTACAGCCGAAATTAGACTGTGGGCTATGTAAACTGCCCACATGCACAGTGTTGCCAAGACATCTTAAGCTTGGCCTGCAAGCACCCTTTTCCAAATTCCTCCTGGCAGGCTCGCTAGCTGGGTGGTGGTTCTGTTACACAAGGATAAAGACAGAAAACACCAACTGTGGGATTTAGGCATCCTGAGATACTGCTTAGCCAACAGTCTGGATTTGGGATTGCTGCACAAGTGGTAAATACCATATTAAAATGTAAAAGTTCAGTTTTAAGAATGGGTTTCTGCTCATTCAAATGGCCCGTAAGCTCAGCATCCTCTCAGTAAGTTACAAAGTCATAGGTCAGATTCCTTTCAGGTGTTTTGTAAAGCTGCAATGTAGATGTCTCTGAGCTGTTTACCCAGATTTTCTTTACTATCAGTGGAGAGGAACAGACACACTTAAGGAGTGACTCATCTCTGAGGATGAATCACCTTTCAGATGTGTCCACCTCTCAACCTAGATGACATGCTGCCCATCTTCAGTGCCCAGTCCTACATAACTGATGTGTAAGGGCGTTGTAGCATGGAAATAGGACCTCAACTTCAGAAACAAATTACATCACTTGGAAATTACCAGAATTCAGTTGTTTCTGGAAGAAATTTCATTTTATAGTGTTTTACAGTAGACCTGACATAACCAATTATACATGAGCAATGTCAGGCAGAAAGTCAGCACTGCAGGTGTTTCTGAGGATGTGCTTGTTTAAGAAGAGCGCACCACTGTTTCAGAACTGAGCTGATGTGCCTCTACAGTGCTGCTGTCCCCAGAGTTTTTTGGGATGAATCACAAACACATATGCCTTTAAAAGTTTATGTAAGATTACACAGGTTATAAGGCTTTACATAAACAGGAGGTAAGTTAATTCTGCCACAGGACAGCTCCCGGGAAAGCTCTGCTGGCTGAACTGCTCGCCCTTGACCTGCAGGAAAGTGGCTGGGCTGCAGGTGCTGCTCATCCTCAGGATAGCGAGAGCGCCCCGGGGAGCTAGGTCTCAAGAACCTGGAGCTGATGGTACTGTCTGAAGTGTTTTTAAGAAAAAAAAAAAAATAAAGGCTTGGCATTGTACAAAAATCCAGATCCAGTTGATCTAGTAGACAGTCTGGCTCAAAATACAGTTGTATCAGGGCCACTGCAAGGGCAGTGAGCTGCGTGGGCCGGGATGAGAGGCTGAGGACTTATGCTAGACTCATTGCCAAAGGTGATACAGTGCCTGTACCTCAGAAAAGCAAGCCTATCATCACTGTACCCGAGCCCACTGTATTGGGGCCCACACCTCTAGCAGACTACTTTATGGATTGACAGCTCAAGTAAGTTTGAAAACAGCTGGTCCAAACTTTCTGTTTAGATATTCTTGAATTCTGCTAAGTATCTGCCACGTTACAAGAAACAGCTGTGTTACGGCAATGCGCCAACTGGGTGATCCCTGTGTGCTCCCTGCATATCTAACTGTTGTGTTGCAATGCTTAATTCATATGGGTAAAGTACTCAGACTTCCAGCTGAAAGGTGCAAGATAAATGGAAATGCATATTTGTAATTGTTAGTCTACGCAGAAGTGCCAATGAAAGGAGGAAGTATAGCCAAAACCCATCGGCTCTGACAGCTGAGCGTTGAGAAGATGGGATGGATGGCTGTACGATAGGGAACCCTTCCCTGGTGGGATCAATATCTGAAGCTAACGCACAAAACTACATCGTTATCTGAAGAAGGCCAAGCTACGACCATTCGTCAGAGGACAACACTATCACGTCTGGCAGGGCTGGCTCTTCCCTGGGCCAGGATTTCACAGGCATTAATCACCTACTCCTCCGCAGTGTGTGCTTTTTCCAGATTATGCCTTGACTAATGGACAAACAAAAGTCTGTGCGTCCTGGCGATGGAAGCAGCCACCCCACATGGTGCTCACGCCCTTCAGCATACCCAGGGCTGGTATTTTTGCTGGAGAGGGAGTGAGAGGCCCCTGTCTGTAGGTACACATGGATGAATATTACTCAGTTCTGACTCGTTCACTTTTTAACGCTGATTTTAACTAATCTGGGCCTGGACTTTGAGAACTTACAGCCATCACCCAACACTGCAGTTTCGTAAAGCAGATAAAGTCAAAACAGGCAAAGCACCCATTTGCTTTTTGAGAAGGCGCAAACACATGATAGAAAAGCTGAATGTGGACAGCCGGGATGGCAGAAAATCCCCAGCCAGGAGATACTTGTGTTAACGCACTTATTGCTGTTGCTGACAGAAAGACGTTAAGATGCCTTTGGATTTTGAGAGAGATGGAGACAACATTGGGGGAGAAACCAGTGGTGAGAGAAATGCTACATGAACTCTCCTCAGAGCCTCTTATGTAGCTGGGCCTTTAGGAGACTCAGCAATCGTCTGAGACAGTTGGAGACAGTGGCTTGGCTGGAGATGAAGGGAAGAAAGCCACAGACGCTGAACAGTGCATCACAACGCAGCTCGCAGCACAAACTTGCTGTGCTCGGCTTTTTTTCAAGGGGCCTCTTCCTGACCCAGCTCTCTGCAAGGGTTTTATTAAAATCTTAATGGAATTCTTATTGGGGATCAGGTGGTCTTACGGAGCTCTTCCTTCTGAAACAGCCTGCGGTATGTAAATACCTGCCTCGGAGTCAGGGATTTTCTGTGTTTCACCAGCAATCCCGCGCTGCAGAGC
>NW_008796044.1:2229485-2245871 GCF_000699145.1 Aptenodytes forsteri | reverse complement strand
GGGAGCCGGAGGACCAAGCCGGGAACGCCGGGCTGCAAACGCCGCCGGGCTCCGCCGAGGCCCGCGGCAAAGGCCGAACGGCGGCCGGTCACCAGAGGGCGATGGAGCATCGCCGAGCGGAGCGGGCCGCGCCGTACCGGCCCTGCAGGGCTTGCGCCTTCTCCCTTCTCCCCCAAACCGGGGAGGGGTTCTGACAGCTTCATTCACAGCCGAGCACTGCGCTCGCTTATTCACTCAGGGTACTGAGTCAGAGGAACTTCCTTAAGCTGATACGGCAGGTTTATTTTGGCTCGCTGCTCAGAACTTATTTACTGAAACGGATCTCGCCATGTCACACACCTGACAGCTGACTTGACGTTACCCAACTCCTTTCTTTTTGCAAAGGTTTTCATGCTTTATGGTTAAATCAAAATAATATGTCTGAGCAAAGCAAGGGAGAGGGGAAAGGCACTGAAGGAAGAAGCCAAAGGGCTGCTAGATTTGAGCCAACTGCTTTTCTCGGGGGCACTAGCAAACCAAGTCCTGGCTTTTGAGATTTTTCCAAGCTGTTAAGAAAGACAGTCATGAATTTTTAGCCAACTTCCAACTGCAGTGTTTTGGGCCACCACCATTGGATATGATACAGTTTACAATATATTCTTGTTGAAAAAAGGGAGGAATTACGTTTGAGTGTAAACATTTGAGTGTAAGCAAGGATTTTCAGGAATTTAATAATTAAACTTGCTAAAACATAAGCAGTAAAAGGAGCCAAAAGACCAGTTTTATATAACAGGAAGATTCTTCAGGACCCAGGAATTGCATCTGGTACTGCAATAAGCAGTCTGGTGAGGGCCCATCTCGTCAGACATTCATAGACTGTACTCACAGTCTCTACAGGACCTTCACTTGAGTCTTGTTACAAACTTGATGCTGAGAAACCATTTCAGTTCCCTTCCAAGTGTGATCACTTCTGGTCCCTTAAAGCACGTATTTTGAGGGAAAGGAAGTAATGCACAGCCAAATGCTGAGGGTTGGCAGGAGGATTTCTCTAGATCAGCAGTGCAATGAACAGATGCCAGTTGGAGCTGGCTGCCCCGGGAGCCCGCCGGGTGCCGAGGAGGGGTAGCTGCCATCCCGCGGTGCCCTGCCTCCCAGCAAAGGGGACACACTTGCTGCTCCCCAACCAGCAGCACCCCTCACCTTTCTCGCCTCAATTACAGTCGTCTTTTCATAGCCCAGGTTACACGTCTTGTGCAATCCATTGCCTTGCTTTCCTCAAGGTTACCCTCACTGAGGGCTGGCCGTGGCACGATCGGATCCCAACCAGCAGCACCCCTCACCTTTCTCGCCTCAATTACAGTCGTCTTTTCATAGCCCAGGTTACACGTCTTGTGCAATCCATTGCCTTGCTTTCCTCAAGGTTACCCTCACTGAGGGCTGGCCGTGGCATCCGATCGGATTTGGCCAAAAAAAAAAAAGAGGAAAATACTGGGCATGTGAGGAGAGCCCAGCTTCCAAAGCTCATGAGAAGGCCCCTGGGTCCAGAACCTTCTGTTCCCTCTGTGCCCAGGTGGGAAGCTCCGAGCTGCCCTCACAGGGAAGGGAGGCCACTAGAGAGGGCTCTATAAAAGAGTCATTAAAATTTTGTATCACAGGGAGCCGGCCTCACCTGTCAGAGCAATTCCAGCAAGATGAGCCAACAGACCCAGTGCAGAGGGCACTGCACACAGGCCATGGACACGGCCTCTGCCGGGGCTTAGACACCAGAACACAAAGAAATGAAGGGAAAGGGATGTGTATTAAACATAAAACCCCAGGGAATATATGAAAGAACTGATTTCCACTCTCATTTTTGATCTATTTCTCTTCTCCCTCCTATATTTTCTTTCCCCTCTACTCCAGCCCCAAGCACGCAGAGATGTTACAAACACCGACTCCCCTTGCTCTGTTACCCATGAGAGATTTAGAGCTGAGCCACTGTAAATATGCCAGTGAACAGAAATGCGTTAAAGGATTAAAGCATTCAATTTGAACTTGTAAAATTTGGGCTTTGGGGTTAGGTTTTTTTCACTGACATGTAATATACCTTTAGTGGAGACAGCAGAGAACAGCAGGGCAGAGAAGTCAAAAACAAAAATAGCTTTAAGTATCACAGCAAACCATGTCACTGAGGAAATGTATAACCATCAATTATGCATATGAGGACATCAATTCATTAGCTACAGTCTCCAGGTTTTCCTGACCTCTGTCTTAATGGGGACACGCCTCATTTGAAGCGCAGAACAAAGCAAACACAAGGATGGTAAGTGACTGGGGAGTGAAGGCCATGGGGAACACTGAACTTAGATAATCTTTGAAAACATTCGAAGTAGAAGGGAATAAGCAGAAATACATGTGTCCAAAAGAGCTTAAGGAGCTTGCAACACATGGGAAGAGCAGGCACCAGAGAAGAGGTACCAAAATCAAGAAACACAAGGTGAGAGCTGCAGGGAACCGCGTTGAGACGTTAGCGATTTGGGAGCTGTGAAATCCAGACTGCGCCAGGCTGACTTCAGGTATTGGTGATGGTTTTTCACCTTTCCAAGCTACAGTTACCTCCTGCCCTTAGTTCCAGTTATAATCAGTCCTTGGCCTAAAATAGATTTAAACTTCTCCATGGCAACAAAGGCAAAATCATAACTGGAGCAGTGTTTGTGCTACCTCTATAATAACACATCACTTCAAGCACTGTCATCTTCAGAAGCCAAATAAAGACCACATGTTGAGAAAAAAGTATGAAAAATGCTAATGAAACACAAGGCTAGAGAAATAAGAGATGAAAGAGGTATATTAAAGCACTCAAGTTCACTTTCAGCTTAAAATACTCTCTTTTGTTATGTTCAATCCTGTTTTACCTGACTTGAGCGTTAGGTCTCCTAGGCTGAGAGCACTCGACATTAACATTTTTTTTTTCCTTGATACCTCCATTTTAAATTGCTTGGTTTTATACCTTTTCTCCTACTTACAACTCTGCAGACCACCCAAATAAACCATCTCTCTCTTCTTGGTGTTTACAGCCCTTAAAAGCTGGCAGTTGATTACCGTATCTCCCTTAATGATCGTTTGGCCAGGCTATGCATATCTAATTTCCAGTCATAATTCAATTCCTGCAGCACCTCTGCCAACAGTGAAAGTTATTGTATTACAGACCTTCTAAGGGAAAAGCAAGGACCTTTTCTATACCCCTGCAACACGCAATTAACACGATCCTGACCCCTTTCCCTAGATTATTCATAAAAGGGTCAGATTCACGGCCAGGGTAAACACTCCGTGTTTGCAGTGAATTCTCACAGTGTCCCTGACATGGGCAAGAGGCCTGACACCTTCCTCCAACCGCACTGTTGGGGAGCTGAAGCCCTCACCGGTCTCCTACAGTATCACCATGTCTCTGCAGAGCTGAATGCTTCATTCTGCTGACTGAGAATTTGTTAAACGCAGGCGTAATGGCAGTAAAAATAGCTGGAACGAACTCTTCAAGTCCAAGGCCTCTCCTGAATGACAGATCACAGTGTCACTGCCTTCCCATCTAACTCCACCAGAACAAGTTTGCACATCGTGGCGCACAGTGTATTGCGGTGCAATGAGCTATTGCATCTCGGTATCTTTGCTGTAACATGCATCATATAAAATAACAAACCCAGTAAGTACAGAGTGTAAAAACAATCACATATAGATTCTGCAATGCTATTGGGACTCATTAAATCAGTTATCTTTAAAAAAAATGACACTGCAAACAGCACAGAGGAAGGCAGGCCCTGGCACAGCAGCGGGGCCAGCGACAGCACCGAGTGCCACGTCCTCCCCAGCGAAGGGGCGGCGCTGCACGTGTACAGCAGTGTGGCACACACCAGGACGTGCAGCGGCACGGCCCCCCTGCTCTGCCAGCACTCGGAACAAACCTGGGTGCTTGGGTTTACTTTTTAGCGCCGGTATCAAACACTATTGAAAACAGCTCTGCCTTCAACTGGATATCAAATCTCAGGTTCTGATGAGGAAATCCACCAAGTGTCTTCACAGAGTCATTTCATTAGGGGGAATACTTTACACCATCTATCCCCTGTTCAGCTCTGGAAAATATGAAGGTATCTGCCATTTAGCAGCAGGGACCAGGGCCACTACAGAATACAATTAAAAGTGCTTCTAATTAGAATGACAGAGAATGATGGGGTTTAGCTGAAATTGGAGGCTAAGACCCAAGAAAAAAAAAGCTGTGTCTATTTAGAAACCTGATACATGGTCAGGAAATGAAATTGTTTCCACCTCATCTGTGGCAACATACCTACAGTTGTATGCCTCTCTTTCCAGAAAAATAAACAAAATCCGTCGCTATTTGACAACCAGAATGGCAGCTGCCATACCCACCTTTTCCAGCAGCACTGGGGCATGCTGGCGAATGCAGAGCTGTGGGTCACATTTCTATACTGGGAAGAAGCACTGAAATAACTGTGCGCAGAACCGTGCCGCACCTCCGTGATCACCCTCAGTGCCCGTTCTGCATGCACGTCTTCTAACAGAGACTGTATCGATTGAATCCAGAGCCTGGCGCTTGGTATAAATGGGATATAAATCTATCACACATGGTACACATCTAAACTTTGTGTTAGTCATCATGTTTACAAGAAATTTACAGGCAGAAAAAAATAAACACGTTATATTAGCTTGCTAATATAACAACTAATATAAATTGCCTTGCTTTGTTGCAAGGCAAAACCCTCACAATTCAAGACATGAGCCAGTCATTAGTGCATAGGAAGTTTATAAAGTCATTTTGACTATGATTAGGTTTATTCCATCATTGTCTATGACGAGATTACTTCAACCTTCCTCTGATGTAATCAGTATTAACAAACTTTGGCAATATAATATTGGACTAACGACCTGTGCTATAGCAAGAAAATACCTTTTAAAGTACATTTGCACACCTTTCTCCTAATTACTCACTGGAAACAGAGTTCAGCACAAGAGTGTGTTTCCAACACGCAGAAACCAACCTGACTGCTCAGAAGGTGGACTAACATCGGCACTAATTTATGAGGGCTCAGGAGTTGCCAGGACCACTGTCATGGTTTCACTGATGCTCTCGCTAGAAGAAACAGTGAGGCCATGTTACGGACCAACTAATGACTAAATCAGGTTATCTGCTGGGGTGAAAGAAATAGTTCTTATTTCATAATTACTTCTGGTTTGGCTGGGCAGTTTTAAGGCTTGAACTGAACTGGCTAAAACTCAACCCAGCTACTGAATTTAACAAACAGGGGAAAATCTTCATTTATAATGTGGGTTTCTGCATTTTCAGCAGCAATTTTCTTTTGATGATTGAGCTATATTATTTTTAGTCATAGTCAAATCACTGTAGAGAACAACTTTTGGCTTCACCATTCATTTTTACATAAACCCAAGACTACTTTGAACATGAAAACCAGCAAGTACCTGCAAGGCGCTGAGCTACTTCTAGAGCTCAGCAAGCTTCCAAGGGCAAACATCTTCCTTCCTGATGCTCTTGAAAATACTTTTGAATGGTCAACACTCTCCACTGCAAAGTAAAATCTCATAACTGTGAAGGATTTGCTTTCCATCGTTAGGCGTAATCCTCTGACGTGTCCAATACAGTCAGGAGAGAGAGGAGCTGCATGGGGCCAGGATGCTGTGAAGTTAGACTCTAACTAGAGGCTGAACTCAGGGTATTTTAACACATTGATTCATTTTGGGTGTGTTCCCCCTGACATTTTTGTTTAGTTATGAACTATCCCTATCTCATCACCTCTCATTTCTTCTTGGGATTAATACTGGCATCTTGCTGACTTCATTACATTTTTATTATCATTTTGTGCTGAAAGAAATCAGCATTGTAATGTTATTGCACTGAAGTTGTATGTACACGTGTGTGCTGCAGTCCTCTGTTTTGCATAGCTCTTCCTAAACCGCTGCTGATCAACAAAGCAGCCAGCGGGGGTGGACACAGCGTATCCGCTCCGGCTCCCCTCCTGTCCCCTTCAGCTGAGAGAAAGCTGCTGGGAGATACAGGCGGAGCGTCCAGAGGACAGGTATGCAGTGACTACAGTAACAAGGTACAGACCAGCTTATGGGTGTCTGTTTTAGAAAACAACTTCAAATCCATTTGCTTAACGAAATACACAGACTACTGACAGTTTGCTTATATGTCGTCTATGCATTAATGCCAGCACAGTCTGCTTAAAAAGTGATTTGGGAGGAGTAGGACTGTCTTCTGCCACCTGTTTGAAGTTGATTTAGGTCTGCAGCAGTATTCTGATTTTTTTAAAAAACAGTGATAAAGGTGACAGTGATGGTGTAGATGGCCACATTCCGAATCAAAAGGATACAAATAACATCTCTGCTTTGACTTCAAGTGGTCATAATACAAGTTAATTCAAAGAATTAGGTAAAATGGCATGAAACCCTTTGTGGCAGAGGAGCAGCTACTGAGTTTATTGCCTTCACAGACTGTGGGGTAAGTTCTCCAAAGTTCAATGGTGAGCGCTGAGGGGAAGACAAAGCCAAGCATGCCCCTGCCTCAACCACGGGTCTTTGGGCAAGTCAGCAGCCCGTGCACGCTGGCAGCACCCATGTCTACTGGTGTAGCCCAGCCTCTGTTGACAGGGGACATCTGAGTGCAACTTAGACCGATAGCCCCGGATTTTGGGCCCTGAAAAAGGTGACCTGGGACTCAGAGAATGTAACTTCTATTTCTGTCACTACCACAGGGCAAGTGGCTTTAGACGACCTATTCCTAACTTCCCGTACCTGGTACACAGACAGGCCAACGCCGACTTGCTTTGTGAAAGGTTTTGCCTTTGTCTAATAAAACATCTCACTCTGAAACACCCTACACATATGTGTAAGGTTAGAAATAAAGCCGTGGGTCTGCAGCACAGTGTTTCTGGGTACTCAGATATTACACTGAAGAGAAGGAGCTAGGCAGAGGTGAGGAGAGAGAGGAGAAACTGTCATTCTTGCAAGAGATACTGAAGAGATTTACAATAAAAAAACATTAATTCAGCTTAACAAGATTTTACCTGCTAAGTCCTCAGGCAGCCTGAAGGACAAAGCTTTACCCTTCTTAAGCTTCATCTCAGCAGAAGAAAGTTTCTGAATTTCATGAAAGCAAATATTTGATTCTGAACCTAATGATAAAAGTTAGATGACATTTTAAGGTCTCGGCCTTACATTTTCACTGTCCTACTACACAAAAATCCAAGAAAAACTAGAGAAATGCGATGTTTGTAGTTTGACAAGAACTCGCACGCTTGTCTTTTTTTGTCCCATTCAAATACACCAGAGCCCTTTATAAAGGCAAAATATAATTCATCTGTCCTTTGCCTTGGCTCATGCAAGATTTATAAGTACATTCAAATTTTACAACTTTTACTGTGCAGGTCAGAGATTAATACCAGTTTCTTTCATTATATTTGATGCAAAATCCCTAAGGAGTACCTAAAAACGTAAGAGTGTGTGATAGAGAATAAAATGAATTGCAAATATACAGAATTGTTAAGAGCTCAGTGATGTCTCATAGAAATCCCTGAAAAACAGTCTATTTAGAGACCATCCAGAAGTATCAAACAGGAATCCCACCAGGGACAGGCACAGCACAGGCTGCAGACTAGGAAGGTATTAGGAAGGAAAGGACCAGTCGTGCAGTGAGCTCTGCAAAGAGACTTTTGGTAAAAACTGGGTTTGACAAGCTCTAATAAGGATCCTAAGAATAATTAATGCTTTCACTCCTCCAGCACACTCCTCCCTAGAAGGCAGTGAATTAATGGTGAAGGCTCCCGGGCTTTTTTGCAGATAAGCAATTGCAGCTGAAGAAAGGTGATTACACAAAAATCCCATCTCCCATATCTTTGGAAGGTGTGGAAGTTCTTCCATCACCAAAGCAACCGTTCAACCTCAGCACCAGAAGCACGGAGAAGCCTATGAAATCTGAGTAGAGGACTGAAATCCTTGAGTACTACCAAGTTCGGTTCTTTGGAGCGGCATGGCCAGGGACCTGTTGCTGGACAACGAGTGCCGGTGGCCTCACGGGCTGCTCCCCGGGCTCCAGTCGCTATGGGCAGAGGCTGAGTGACATGGAACAGCACGGGGAGTTTGCAGATGCTGCCAGGGTGAGAGCCTTGTGCTGCTCCACAGCCTGGAGGGAGAAGGGAGAAGGAACCTCACCCTTCGGAGACCTGCAGCACATTTCTGAAACACTTTTTCTATTTTTTGTGCATTTCTGTACTTTTTGTGCACAGAGAACCAGATTTAATTTGTCATCCCACAGTCATGCCGTATGAGGCAGATACAGTAAGAATTTAAGCTCCCTTGTATCAGGCCTTTTGCTTTAACCACAAGAACATCCATCTATGCTATATAAGAATTACCCAGACCATGAGAACTGCATGATACAATCTATAAGAAATATTTTTAATGATGTAGCATTTTTGAAAACAGATTATGCAAGGATACTTTTAAAAGGAATTATAGTGTAATTTGGGTGTAGGCTCTGCAGAAAGACAAATGCAATTTTCCTAACTGCCTCCTTTTTCACTGCTGTCAGGAAGTCTGCATGAAAACATATGATTTTACACCAATGACATCTGCATCTTGCTCTTTACCAGATATGACAGTCCGTATGCAACATGGCAATCTGGGAACTCTGGAGGGAATTACATCAGTAGTTTGTGTCAAATTTCTATTTTCCATTTCTTTTGGGAAGGATTAATTTAGCATCCAAATCAATATGACTGTGTAGTAGCATAAAACCTATCAGAAAAAGAATTACAAGTAAGGTCTTATCTCTGGTTCAAGGAACAGATGTAGGAAAAAAGACTGAAAATAGGAGCTCTCCCTACAGAATACAGTTGAACAGATACCAGTATCAATGGCTGAATGCTGAAACTACAGAATTACATGCTCTTTGTTAATTCAAACTTTTAACAATCGGAACATGGTGGTAAATAAAAGCAGCACATTCCTCGTCAGTTGGTATCTTTAAATTAAGGTAGGGTATCTGTGTAAAAGATTTACTTTATTTCAAGAACTCACTGTTGGCTCAGTATTAAGTACTGTCACGCCATGGAAGAGTAACTCTCACCAGTGCAGAAACCAGGAGGTCAATAAAGCACTCAGAAACAGATTTCTGTTCTCAGTTGTGCATCTATAGAATAATTAAATAGAACAAAAGAAAGACAAATAGGAATCCTACTTCAAAAATGGATCTTCTGTGAGATGTTTACTATGATGTCCAGGAAACTGTTATTCTGCAGCTTACAGGTGAGGAGTTCCAATAACAGACCTGTCAGTTTTTCTCTTAAAAGGGTGAGTTCAATCATTGTATATTCATGCATTAACTTGTATTTCTTTCTAACTTGATGATAAATGACAATGTATTTTCGGTAGTCTTTTCCATTGGACATTTGCTGACCTTTATCTGACTAGAATGAAAGAAAAGTCCAATGTCAACTTTAACCTTTCTATCCAAACATACCAATAGGAACGAATACATGTAAAGCAAATCTGAATGTACAACGAGTTAATCTTGGGCTTTTGCAGACTAACTTTGTACTGCAGTTCTACTTAAATCTGCTCAAAGGAGCAACTAAGATACAGGAACAGGTCCACTCCAATACCCAGAGACAACCTGCCTTCACAGAGCAGATAAAATGAATTGCTCTTTCCTGGCACGCCTGCGATCCGCTATTATGCCACACATCCCTGCCCTCAGTCTCCTAGAATAGTTTTGCAAAGTGAGGCCACCCACAGAATACACTACAGCAGTAAGTTCAGAGCACACACACCACGTGTCTGGTACAAAGCTTCACCCTGGTGCTATACTAAGGGGCCGGGGGAGAGTTTTGCGATGTAACACGTTGCGTACTTCATCCTTCCAGCACACTTCTGCTGAATACTACTGAAAGCTACCACCAAGTGTGCCTTACTCGCTGATGGCTTCCAAACCTGTCTGACAACAGGTTTTATCTTATCCCTACAGGGTATTACCTGTATTAGCCAAGTACTTTGCTAATTTTACTGTTCTTAAGTACTATTAATAAATCTTATCATGGAGACTGATGAAGAATTACAGATAATGTGGCTTGCCAATGACTTCCCACATCCCATCATGGGAGTACCTGAAATAGCCAGCAAAACATCTCAGTTACAACATGGGACCAGGTCAGTTATAGATTTCCTGCAGCTGTAGCTGGCACAATTCCCACCAGGCAGTATTTTAAGGCCTCCTCCTCTCTTGGCAGATTCTTCTGAGGACAAACAAGAGCCAAAGCACCGCTCATCTATTCCGAGAAGTGGACCCCTTTGGAGGATAGCAGCGCCTGATACTGCCCGTGAAAATTAATCTAACAGTCTTTCAACAGAGCTTCTCCAAGGCAAACAGTCCACTCGTGCTAAGATTGGGATTTAAATGAGGCGTCTACACAAGGCAGCAAGGAGTATGCGATAGAGAAGGCAAACTGTTTTACCAATGGTGAGGCTAAGATTTGAATGTTTCAGGTTCTCCCAGTAACCTTATTTTTAATGAAAAATGAAAAATTGTAGAAGTTGCAGAAAAGAGTTCCCCAAATTCTTAAGGTTTAGGTAAAATGCATCACACTGAATCAACTTTTCACTTCATCAAAATGCAAGTTAGGAAACAATGCAATTAAAAGTACAGATAAACTCATGGGAGCCAGTACCAGGTGTAAAAGGACTTTAATTTCCCTGGAGAAAGCCTCTAAAACATCCAGAAGGTGTTAGTGACACAACGTAGAAATTCTGGCCAATGCCTGAATAATGGAAATGATTGACTGTTGTCCAAGCTACCAAAGGAAATGGGGGAATTTCCATTATTTGGTATTTCCCTGTCAAAACTCGGTGCCAAGCTGGAAGTCATGTCTTAGCCAAACAGAGCTTATGCCTTAGCTAAAAGTCAAACAGGATATACAGGGAGGTCAAACCAAATCCACTCACGCCTTCTACCCTTAAATACTATGATTGTAAGGACAGAAGCAGGTTTCCTCCCCCTTCCTCAGCCCTTAAGGAAAACAAGTCTTTTAATCTATTTAGAGGCCCTTTTTGACATTCTTTAGCTGCAGTTTTTCTCAATCAACCTAATCTTTTCCCATCAAGCTCCATGCTAATCCCATTTTGCCCCACTCCTTAAACTAATAAAAGATTAGAGTGACATTTCAGAAAGGGCACCGTATTAAGCAGCTTCTCTCCCATCTCAACAGATCACACAGTACAAAATGTAGTGAACAGGCCATTAATCTTATGGTAATGAGGTGTCAGTCTGAATGGAGACCTCCTCCTTGAGCGATATGAAGGGCGCAGGAATAATGAGGACACTGCCGCTTGCCATCTCTGGCAACTTTGCCAGAAGGCAGCAGATCCATAAAGTGTTGTTGTGATGGTGGCAACAGCTCTTGTCACCACACCGCTCTGCCCTTGACAACGGAGAGCAAGCATCCACACCAATCCGTCACCCCCTATGCTGCCCACACATAATGAGCTTTTCCCTATGTTCTAATTAGTGGCGTAAAACTGTTTAACAACTTCAGCTTTGCTCTAACATGAAATCAATTAGGATTAGCAGCCACACACAGAGAAATTTTTCACACCTATCTAGCTGGTGAAAATCACTAACAAACTACTTTCTTCATTCCTACAGTGGACAAGTCATTGCTCTTCCTGGTGACATCCCTGCATTGGTATTATCCAAATTTGCTTTTATACAGAAATAATTTTCTCATTTGCTTAAACAAGTCATCATTCCCCTTAAAGAAAGCCCTGCACAGCTACCATACTTCTGAAAGGCTCAGGTTTTATCAAGTGCTGAGAAAACTTTCCAGAAGAAGTACAAGGCCCGTCCTGGCTA
Organism: Aptenodytes forsteri; assembly: GCF_000699145.1. Classification (NCBI taxonomy): domain Eukaryota; kingdom Metazoa; phylum Chordata; class Aves; order Sphenisciformes; family Spheniscidae; genus Aptenodytes; species Aptenodytes forsteri. The sequence continues at coordinate 2,233,981 of NW_008796044.1, read as the reverse complement.
GTGATACTTGGTGGCATCCTTTCACTTGCTCTAATAGGATGCTCTTCCTTAAAGAGCAAGGTGGGCTGGGAAATCCGGCTCTTCTGTGTACACAATGCCATGAGACCGCACTGAACCCAAAAGGGCTCCATGTGGTCACAACTGCATGTTTACACAGAACAAACTGGAGCAACAGGGCTTAAAAATAATGAGAAGGGTGTTAACCTCGGGAGAGAGCTGCTAAAGGAACAGTGGAAGACATGAGCAGCACATCGCTCATTCCTAGGGGAACGCCTCTGTGCATAGGTTTCACTTGTACATTTGCTTTTCTTTCTTGTGACTAATGAATAAAAACTGTGGGTTTGGTATCCCCGAAAGTCAAGTGTCTGAAGGTCAAATTGTCCTACAATTTACTGTTGTAATTTGTGCTTTTTCATGGTTTGTGTAGTTACTACTGATATAGGTAAGAGTCCTTCCAAAAATATTCACCCTGTACAGGAATTCAGCCCTTCTCCTCCTATTTGACACAGTCTAATCCTGCAGTCGCACAGTCACTGTTCTGTCTTGGTACAGTAAATTAATGCGAAATATCAACATCAAAGAAAGTGATTATTTGGAACTATTTCAGGGACAACATTCACCAGAAACTAAATCTTTACAGTAGATGAGAAAACACAACATTTTTCTGCAATCACAGTAGGACACAGTATCACTGGTATTGCCAATAAATGCCAATTTTTAACCACTCAGCCTCTAGCTAAGTCTTTATTCTGATTTTCTTATCTAATTACATACATGAAAGAGATACAGTGAAGTAAAATAAAAGGTTCTTCTCCCATGCACATTTCTTAGAAAAATCCTACCCCTCCATGTTTTTTGGAAATCAACTGTCTTGATAAAGCTTAGCTATTTACCTGTATACTGTGGTAGGTGGAGAATTCAGTGTGTCGTAGATGAGCCTCACGTGTCCTTGGTACAACTCCAGAGCCAAAGGATCATTGTCTCCTTTGTATAATAAGATGCCATTGTCCTTGTCCGTTGCTACCTGTGAAACATGAATAACCAGGTAAGGTTGCTTGAGAATGATTAAAAAAGAAATAAACCTATATTAAAAATCAAACCAAAATCATATATGCAATTCAAATATGATTTAATAAATCATATATATGAGCAAAAACGAGAGCAAGAGACACAAAAAGGTCTTGGTGACATTGGGTGGGCTCACACACAAACAGGTCAGCCTCCCACTAAGGGATGGCTCCCTTGTTTCAAATGAGAACTAGTTTTCAGGAGGTGAAAGCTGTGATTTATTTGATGTCTGCCAATAAACTATGGCTGTATTTTTGGCGACACATGAATTTATTTCTCAGCTACTACCCCAGCTTGAAGTGGAGGTTTAGAAAATCAACTCTGGCAGTAGGAGGAGTGTGTCACAATTACAAGCAAACAAATCTCCGCAGGCGCTGATCTGTTCACAGACTTTTTATGAACAAAAAGAAGGAAGGAAGGACCTGTCCCCACATCTAGCATAACCGTGAGTTATTCCCTCAATCCGAGTTATTGGCAAGTCATGGTGAGTTCAAATGGGACATTTAGAGAGTCAGGAGGACTAGAGTAGCCCTCGTCCCTCTAGCTTTGACATACATCAGGGAAAAAAAAAAATCTTGAACACTGAGTCAAAAAACAAGGACTGCACTTTCCCTGTCTCCAGCTCTCAGATATCCCTATAGTACAAAAGAAAAAAAAAATAGAAGAAGAAACAAAATGGGATTTTTGGATACAACCTGCCTGTCATTTTCACAGTACATATTTCTTGAGATTTCTTGCTTATTTTTTCACAATGGCTGTTAAATGCCAAAACTAAACAGTACATTTAAAAATCTGTTTGCATTTATATATATATTTCAATAATATTCTTTTGCCTTTAAAAGATTTTTTTTCTTGAACACTTTTTAATAAGATTTTCTCTATCTGTTCTTAATAATCAATGTTGTATTCTAATTTTAATTCACCAGTGATTAATCACTGGATGCAAGAATAATATTCAGCCTGGGAAACAAGAAGTGAGAAAGTCATCTGCATGTGCTTTCTGTAATAATCAGTTTTATTCTTCAAGCTATGGCTGATGTAACGTGTTTTGTACACTTAAGAAGACAATGTCCAGATTTTCAGCTTTAAAGTTGACCTATAGTATTTGGAGCTTTTAGGAGCCATATTTTAGAGTGCCCATATTTTAGAATCTCTTTTGTGACATTAAATAAAAGGGAATTTTGAAGAAAAACTGGAGTTTCAAATATACATTAATCAGCTTCATTTTCATATGAACTGTATACTCAAGCTATTGAGAAGTTATATATGAATTATGGAATTTTCTCATTAGAATAAACTTTGCAGGAACCACCCTTTAAAAATCTATTCCTAATGTGGAAATTCGGTCCTTTTTCCCATGTCTTGACATTGGTATTTTAATTACAACCAAACTCCATCAAGTAAGTCTAGAATATGATTTCCAACTGTGGAACACAATCTCTTCAAATTGAGAAAATAAATGCAGTAAAATAAACATACAGGGATGATTTTTCTTCTCACATCTTTTGAAATGTTATACTTCATTTGCAGGTATAGAAATCGTCCAGATTAACAATCAGTGGCCTAAGAAAGAGTGTGTGTCACATCATACATGTGCTCCATGCATCTCATTAGAAAACGTACAAAGCTAGAAATTATTCCCTCATTTACTTTGGGATATTAGGGGAAAAACAGATCACTTTAATGCCTACTAGATTGGGAGAGCAAATAACTTCCAAATCACTTAAATATCATATTGGTCTAAGTATCCAAAATACCTTTGATCCACAGCCACAAAGATGACAGTAGTGGCATGGCACCTTTAATATTTATTTTCCATTGCCTTCTGAGCCTTAGACCTCAAACCAAATTTAGGTGTAACAACAGGACCGTAACAAAATCCCAGGCCTTTTATCTACTGAACGTGCACAGTAAAAGAGTAAGCAAAATATTGCCTGGAAAGGCCATTTAGAGCAGCCTCTTTCAATAAGTCTCCTAACATTAAGCACTAATTTCTACAGGATGAAACACAATGCTGTAAATCAGTAAGACGACAAGGAGGTTTGCTGAATCATCTCTAGTTACATTGCCAGGCTGGGAATAAGAGCGGTGAGGTTCTGGAGGCAGGATATGTGTCCACAAAGGTACAGTGGTACATTAGTTGCTCCTTAATGTTTCAATAATTTTAGAGCAGACAAGTGGCTCACAAGTTGTCTCTAACTTTGCCAGCATCTTGGCCAATAGACCCTGTTCCTTCAGAATAAAAAAATATATACGTGTATATGTATCATTGCTTAGAAGAGCACTGGGCTGGCAACTGATGTTCTACGTGACATACCTGGAGGGATATATTTGCCTGAGGGCGAATTTTGGCTGACGGCAGCTCCACATAGGAATCCTTCCCAACAAAGTTGACTGTGATGAGCTTCTCGCACTTCTGCCCAGCAAAGCCAGCGAGGCAGCGGCAGACGGGCTCATGGTGCGCGACGATGCACTGGGCCCCATTCTGGCACTCGTAGTTATCGCATGGGCTCGTCTGGAGCAGAACCATCGGCGGAGGAGTTTCACAGAAAAGTCCACTGTAGAAGGTAAAAGAAAGGAGAAGCGGCCTCAATTATCACCATTTTTTTAAGGAAGGAAGCACTCTCCGATGCTGATGTTACACTACTACTGTGGTATAGCAACTCTGAGATTCAGCTACCATGTGCTCACTTTACTGTGTGAAAGCTGTACAGCATAGTGCTGTATGGAAATTCCCACACTCGGGCTGAACAAGCCAGTTCAAATACAGAAAGCAATTTGTACTGCACTTTGCACTGGTTATTTAGCTCCGCAATGTACAGCAGTCTGTCTAAAATAGCTTTCATCCCACATTGTGCCGTGCAGACGTTCCCAGCAAAAACTGGGAGCCATTTAAGCCCAAACCTGAGATTTCCTCACCTGCTCTCCCTGCCATCCAGAAACATGCACCACTCCTCAGCCAAAAATCCCCATCCTAGGCTTTGTGACTTGAGACTACCTCTGCTGGTGGTAAGCAAGGGGAAAATCCTCTATTTTTAGTGGTTTTTACAGGCTCCTCACTTGCTTTACTGTATATCAGCGAGTGTATCTGTCCTGGTTTCGGCAGGGATAGAGTTAATTTTCTCCCTAGTAGCTGGTACAGTGCTGTATTTTGGATTTAGGGTGAGAACAATGCTGATAACACACCGATGTTTTAGTTGTTGCTAGGTAATGCTTACACTAGCCAAGGACTTTTCAGTTTCCCATGCTCTACTGACTGAGAAGGCTGGAGGTGCACAAGAAGCTGGGAGGGGGCACAGCCAGGACAGCTGACCCAAACTGCCCAAAGGGATATCCCACACCATATGACGTCATGCTCAGCATGTAAAGCTGGGGGAAGAAGAAGGAAGGGGGGGATGTTCGGAGTGATGGCGTTTGTCTTCCCAAGT
>NW_008796044.1:2191224-2229126 GCF_000699145.1 Aptenodytes forsteri | reverse complement strand
GCGAGTGGCTGTGTGGTGCTCAGTTGCCGACTGAGGTTAAACCACGACAGTATCATCAACAGATGGGCAACTGCTAAAAAGTCTCAGAAGCAATGCACTGGTACCACACTATTTTATGGGCAGCTGCCTTGAATTGGGTGTTTCTAACAGCATCAGGATCATCAACTTTATTTTAGCTGAGTTTGTGGTTGGCAATGTCCTGGATCAGAAAAATGCAAAGGAAAGGAAGATCTGCCAGAGTCAGAGGTAACTGAAAACCAAATGTCAGATCTGAGTACTTGCGAACTCGAACCACATTCAGATCTGGAGGAAAGCGCTGTGGGTCAGTCTTAACTATAGGAGCGGCTGAGCAAAACCCACATGTAGGAACCTCTGAGGCTTGGGCCACATCTCCCAGGAGCACACCTCCCAGGAGCAGCGATGGCTCAGTCCCCAGGCTGCCTTCCTGGATTCAGCATGGCTGCACACTTCACAGGTTATTTGCTGGAATGACTCAGCTACACTGACGTATTGACACCAGCAGAGAAGGAGCAGGGAAAAGGGAGAAAGTGCAAAAAGCTGCATTCGTCTTTCATGGTGGTGTCATGTGTCAGACTAAACTGCAAAAAATAAATGAAAAATCTCTGCCCAGTACACCCACTGGGTCTGTGCAACCAACAGGTACTGCAGAGGGACCGGGCCAGGCTCTCTGGCTGGCTGGCTGCACACGGCATGCCCCTGCACCTATACCCCAAATTTCTCATTACAACCACTGTCCAAACCCAACAAACCCTTTCTGTACTGATGAGAGAACATAAACTCTTTGCACCGAGTTCTGTGACTGCTCGAAAATGTGTAGACAGTAAAATGATGAAAAACTGGTAGCTGGTGAGTAGGGAGCGTGCGTCAGGCTGTGCTGCGGGGAACAGCAAGGGGATAGCTGTGGCAAGAGCTGTGGGCTCAGGCTCCTGCACCATCTCTCTGTGTTACACAGCGTTCGTCAGCGCAGGGGCAGGGGGCTTGCCAGGAGAGGATTGTGGCAGACCCATTCATGCAGTGAATAACCCATCAGCCCAGTCCTGGAACAGTGAAATCCCACCTCCCACTAGGAATTTCCTGCCATTCAGGGAGCACTTTGTGGAATAATAGCACTCTTAGAAAAACAAAGCAAAAAAATGCCAAAACCCTCACTCCTCTCCAGTAAAGCAGGTGAGACTTGGAAGCTCAGTGAATTTCTAGGCAACATTCCTAGATACAGTTAGAATAGAAACCGAAGCCATTACCCTACAGTAAATAGTACCGATACAAGATGTGCAAGAACAGCAAATAAAACAGCCACAACGTACTCAAGACCAATCTTGCTTAGCCACAGAGACCAGAACCTGCTGCCTCTGTAACAGAAGGAAATCGAGATGACTGCTTTCCCTTTTACATTTTCTCATGTGAAATTTTGCACAGAGTACCACGGCTCTATCTTTAGTGCTGTGTGGAATGAGAGCCCAAACCTCTCCCTGTCCCTGTTCTCCCAACACACACCACTCTCTGGTCTGCCTCTGCGAAACATGAGAGAGAGAGAAATACACAACAAAATATGGATGGCTAAATCCTGAACTGCATCAAAAGGAATGGAGTTGCTCTGCTTTTCTGTCACGTCTCAGAGAAGAGACACAGGGTTTTACATTACTACTTTTACAAAAGGCAAACTTGAAGAATGCCTTGAAAGATACAAACATTTGGGATTTACACCTTGGAGAAGGCCAGAAAAGCTCTCCTTTCCCCACAGCCGCTATACAGCATGGAATACCCTAACCAGCTTCCTAACTTTGCCCAAATCACCATGTTGGCCTCATACATGGTGATGTGGGTATGGCAAACAAAAATCTGTTCCACAGGAATAAGCATGAGGAGGGTGAAGAACACTGCTGGGGATTTCCAAGGCCTAAAGCACAGTGCTTGTGCTGGCCTCTCGCTGCTGCCCTGTGAGCACACCCTGCAGGGACTGCCCTGCTCCAGCCCTGGTGTCACTAGGGGTTGGCTGTGCTCATGTACACAAACGTGCAGATGTTTCCTTCTCAGCCAGAACCACCTCTTGGTACTTTTCAGGATATACTTCATTTCAACACTTTTCTCATTGTATTGCCCTAAACTTCCCTTATTCACCACAAGGACGGAGTGATGTTTCACAGCCAGCCTCCCCATGCCCATCCCATCGCTACCTTGCTGCTCTAAGGGGCAGGGAGCTGTGGTTAACAGGGACCCCTTATCACCCCTCACTGCCCAGGTGACACTTAGTGCTGTAAGTGGGCACAGCCATAGGCTGCTAATACTATCAGCAAAGGGTCCGGGGTGGGAGAGCAAACCACTCACCGTCAGCCAAGTGGTAAATATCCTCTACCAGAATAGCATAATCTTGCACAGGGACAAGCCAATCTATTCATTTAAAGAAATGTATCACAAAAGGGTAATCTGGCAGGCAATGCTGCTGGCAATCAATAAACCTCATTTACTTTGCTCCAAGGAGTATTTGGAGGAGATGTACAGGGTCAGTACAGTGGGCAGCAGTGGAAATGGGAGCACGGCAGGCAGTACAGTGTGTGGGAATAACTGCATATGGGAAATGGTTGTCTTTGCTCAGTCTGTTATGTTTCTCAAAGTAAATTTGTTCTTGAGAACATTTCTTTGTGAATACACCTAAACTATGAATTAGTTACAGACTAAAACACTTTCCCTTCCTGAGTGAGACCCTTTGGTGCAGCTTCTTGGCAGAGCCCCACAGGCCACCCCGTTCCTGGAAGGTGAGCGCAGCACCTCCGGGGGCATAGCACCACTCAGCAAGAGATGGTTTGGATTCCCCTTTCCAAGAAAACAAGGTAATATTAAAAAATAGCAACAACTTCATGGGAAGATAGATACACAGAAAGCAATTCTTGCCAAGTTAAGGTAGTTACTGTAGTAGCTGCCTACCAGCACAGCAGTCAGACCCAGCCAGAGTTGATGAGCTGAGGACATATCAGCGCCACATCCCCATTGCTAGCCAGGCAGTAAAGTGGGCTGATTGGAACACTTTCCTGTTCCAAGCCTGGTTTCATTAAGTGTGGGATCTCTCTCACCCGTGCAGGGCTTTGCGGCTGGCTGGCAAGCATGTCAGGAGAGCCAGCAATGGGATCAAACTAGGGTCGACCCCACAGATGGCTGTCACCCCTGGCCTGATGTCAGGTGTAATTGTTTTCCAGAGGTGACTAGCAGAAAGGAGCACTGCTAACCCAGCCCATTAACTTTGTTCTACCTAATGCCAATCAGTTTGTTTTGTCTGTGAACAACAACTAGAAAGCAGAAGGAAAGTCAGTGTATATAATCCTAATTTCATGGAAGTTTAAAAAAAAAAAAAAAAATCCATGTGACCCGCAGCAGCCTCCACTAACAGAAAGCAAATGTTGCAAGAAGCCAGTGTGTCTGTGCTTGGTGCTGCTCTGAAAGATTCCCTGAGCTCCCAGTGTGGCTCCTGCACAGCTCCTCCTTGCTGTGAAACCCCTTCAGTGGGTGGCTTTACAAGTGGAGCTGCCCTGCTACTGGCATCTAGAAGTTACATTAGCAACAGCGTCTGTCAAGGCCTTTTCTTTTTATTTTAAAATATTTTTTAAAATATATTTTTAGAAATAAATAATACTATTTATTTCCCCAGCAGTGGGTTGTGGAGCACAGCCTGAATTGCATAGCTTGGCCAAGTCAGTTCTGCCTGGTACGATCTCATTTATTTAAATAATCACTGCTGAATTTCTTGCAGCAAACTATCCCAGTGCGGAACTCTGAAGCATCTACACAATGGAGGAACAGTGCTTTCTATTAAGCTCAGCAGTCTTAATGTGTGCTTCCCCACTAGAGCAACATTTATTAGGACAACACTACTGTGAGGCTGATTGCTAGAGGGAAGGTTTGTTAAGTTAGGTTTTATCCAATGGGGTTCACAAATTCTCAAAAATGTTTTCATCTGCAGGGGGTAAACGAATGTTATTTTGGGAAGAAAACACTGAAAACTTTTCAGGAGGAAAGCGTATTATGTAATCGCAAAAGGTTGCCGAGTGATAAGGGAAGGTGCTGCGTGGCGCACAACTACATGTGAACAGTGACTAGGAAATGCTAAGGTGGGAAAACAGGTGTGTGCATGTCGGTACTATTGCTTTTTGGGGCTGTCATCAGAGGTGCGTCATTGTGCATATGAGGCCCTACATTGTTAAGAATTACCGGACTGCCATTTGTTCAACCGTGCAAGGATGTAAGTTTTAACATCCTTATTAATGTGTGACTCCAGGTGGCTTTGACGTACAGCATAGTGACAACCATAAAATTGTTATAGGTCTATGCAGTTATTACAACAGCATAAGCTCCAGATAACTGGGAGGTCACTTTAGAAACTCACTGCTGGGAAATGATTCCTGATACTTAGCCAAAAAACTTTATTAATCATCATCTTAGGTCTCCTAGTTACCTTTGTCAGACCACCCCTTGTGTTCTCTCCTTTTCATCAACACTTGCAGCCTTCAAATACTTGCAAAGTTATCTCCTTGCCGCACAGCCCAGTACCTGAGGCACGCTCCGTGAACAGTTGAGTCTATAACCCTGAACATCAGAAGCCTGAACTCTGTCAATCACCATCTTTGCAATTGCAATCTTAAGAGGGAAAAGAAAAATCAGAACCCCCTTCAGAGCAGCAGGCCTTTTAACTACAAAAGGCTGGAGCCACGGAAAGCATAATGAGCAGATCATAATTTGTTAGCAGAATTTTAATCCTGAAATCAAAGAAGATCAGGAACTATTCTGCATGGAGAACACAAGGGGCTTCAGCTTGCTCTCCACCTTGGCAGAGGGAGCCTGTTAGTGCCCACTGTGATGTTTTTCTCCTGAAAGACCCTTGCTCCCTTGCATCTTGCACAGGAAATTTAGGAGGTGGCATGGACTAGTGCAAAAAAAAGAAAGCAAGCAGGAGACCTCAAGTTAATCCTGGCTCTGCTGTTGACAGGCAGCGGGATTACTTTGCTTGCCCAAGTCTACCTTGGGCTATGAAGAGCTGTCTAAGCTAGTAGTAGAGTTTCAGAGCTTTGTGTAGAAAGATGTTTCCTCTTCTCGGAGGACTTTTAATGGAATGACCCCCCCCATTTGAGCAAGGGAGCAGGCTGGGCTGGTCCAGGTCCTGCTGTTGAAGTCCCTGGTGTGAGATCAGCCAACCCAGGGCACTGCCCAAATTGCCAGTAGAGCTGCTGGGTACACAGGAAAAGACCCAGGCCAGTCTTCCACCTATCCCTGCTGCTGCGCTCAACTGTGTCACAACTCAAAACATCTCTGCCAAACACTGTGACACTGCCTTCCTAGGAAAAAAAACCCTCACATTCATCACTGCCTAGTACTGACACGCCTTAAAAATCAGGGGACCTGCAGCAGAAGTCTCCCAGTCACTACCATCTCATGACAGGCTTGAGTTACCCTTGACTCCAGATATGGCTTTGCAATCCCACTTCTCAACTCCAACAATTAGATAACATTGAGTATTTACAATTCCACTGTGGGACAGCCACTTGTATCCTTGCCAGTTGCCAATTTTCAAGATCCCTAAGGCCATCAACAGGATTGAAGCAGAGAATGAAACATGGAGAAAAGGGTATGAATTTGAAATTGAGAGGATATCTGATATCCTGTAAATAACAAGCTTGATTCTGTGAAACCACGGGCTGACATCATGTTATATATCAATGCCTATTCAGGGAAGGCTGGCTGCTTTGCAATAAAAATGTGTGTTGAGAGGGAAAAAAAAACCAAAACCAGCAAGGATGAAAGCAAGAAGAATGAAAACAGTTGCAGATACAAAGCAGAGGAAATGATTTATAAGTGTTCATGCATTTTCTGCTTTGTCAAGACTTATCTTTTCAGGTACTCCTTCTTTGTCTCATGTGTGTATTTCGAACACAGAAAAGGTTTAGCTGGAAGGAAGCCAATATCCCGCCTCAGGCAATGATTAGTGAATCCATTTGGAGCAGCACACTTATCTTTGACAGACAGAGAGATTTCCAGGAGTCAGATATATTGGCAGCTGTCAGAATCAGAGTCTGGAAGTTTACAGCCCAAATCATACTGAGCCCATCCACCAACAGGCACAGAGATACTGGCACAAAATCTTCAGACTCATGTTTTCTTGCAGCCAGGTCTGAGGGTTCATATATGTAATTTTATTATCCTTTGCTCACTCTCGCGCATGCAGAGATTATCTCCATATAATTTATGTGAATGTATTACCTAGTGTTTTACCAGGAAAGGCTGGGGCGGGCAGGCAGGCAAACTAACACAGCACTGCACAAAAGGCAAATTGCCGTTTTCAAAGCAAGAATCGTCAATCCCCTGTATTCGGTTAACTCGTTAAGACCTACTTCAGCTACAAGATTTGAAGCACCGAGCCATCCATTCACGTAGGAATGACAGATCGATACCATATCTAGAGGCTGCTTAGCTCTGAGGATGAAAGCAATTAAAGAAAGTGCCCCAACACTATGTAAGAAGACAGTCCGGGGGAGGAGCTGACCCTCACGTACCTGAAACCCTGAGGACAGATGCAGGTGTAGCCATTGACTGCATCTACGCAGACACCTCCATGGCGACACTTATGGCCCACACAGTCATCATCATCTATTTCACAGTGTTTTCCACTGTAACCCGGCAAGCACTCACATCTGAAATACAAGAAGATTGCTGTTAATAGCTTGTTTCAACATTCACAACAATAGCACACACAGGCAGCCTAGCACCAATCTGATTTGAGATGGAAAGGTGTTAGCAATTATTCTTGGAAACACCAAGCACAATTCTTGCCATCAGAAATGCTCAAGTCCCTCCTGTCTGTCTGCAGGTGAGGCTCTGCAATCTGCTTAAATTCAAGCCGAGCAAAGCAATACCATACTACTGTTTTTCCTCAGCCAAGTCTGTGGAGAAGGGTGATCATATAGTGGTCTCCCAGTTATGCTAAAGATGACAATATCTTCCCTAACCTTACAGACTCAAAGGGCAATATTCTGCAAGGGCAGTTGCTCTGACGTCTCAGACTATGATTTTGCCAATGTCTGCACACTGCTGAGTGTCTGAGGTTGGCCCTGTGCAGCTAGACAGAGCACAGTAAGGTTCCACCTTCCAAATGGAAGCAATCTGCAAGCAAGCCATAAAACTCAGCAAATTTAAAGAAAAAGACCATCCGTTTTGAGACCACCACCTGTTTGTCATTCATTTGCAAGGCATAGCAAATGTTGCTGCAACTATGAAAAGCTGTCTTTGAAGCCTGTCCTTTCTTGTGGTGACACTCAGGTGAAGCATATACCTGCTGCTGTGGGGTAACACCATTCACAGGAGCAACACAATGTACCCTGGGGTGTACCTTTGGGATGTACCCAAACCTGCAGACATTGGCTTTATATTTTATTTTATACAATTCTCAAGTTTGTTGTACCAAGGCTGCATCAGCATTTCTATTACAAGCCTTGCAGAAGTTTATAACCTGACAATAGAAAATGCATCCCAAAGTCTCTGACTTGGAACAGATCTTTTGGGATTGCTGAACAGCCTCTTTCTGAATCTATAGTGTAGACAATGTTTAGTCATGAACACGCTTTAGTCCATAAAACACGTTTTACTCCTCCCAGCTGGATGTTACTGCACATCTGGAAAAGAAAAGGCGCACTTAAACCAAACCAAAGGAAGAGCTACAGTTAACTTCAGCAATAAAAAAAAGGTCTGTGCTCTTGCTGGAGCCCCTTGTTCGGACGCAGCGTGCTTGCCACCAAGAGCCGGAAGAGGGGAGACATCACAAAGTCAAGGGAGGTGGCATCAGGCAAGAACCAAATATTGCTCCACCAACCTATTCTGCTGGCCTCCTCCTCCCTGTCAGCAGCCTGGGGGGGTAAGTGCAGGAGGAGGCTCCTTGTGAAAACCCTTTTCAGAGGAACTGGACACATGGGAGCTGATGAGGAAAGATATTTCCACTTTCCAGGCAGCAGTTATTGTGCTGAATTTGGTTCCGAGCGACAGTGTGTTTTGGCTCCTGGCCTCTCCCCAGCTCATCAGTGCAAGGCAGCGAGTTGGGGGAAACTTGCCAGAGTGCAACGGTGGGTCCTGTGTTTGCTAATGACCAGTGAACGGCTGCCACAGCATCAAGACTTCAGCAACCGTCTAGCTGAAGCACTGAGAAGAATGTGACCTTCAGTCTCCATTTCAAAACATGGCTTGTGACTAGCTAAAAAAGAAGGAAATAGGGCAAAGCCTAGTAACCTGCAGGTTGTAGGATAGATAACATTATGTAGATGCATATATTTTCTCCATCCTCCCTACAAGAGAGGCCCCCGTCACGACCCTCCGCAGCCACAGCATGGTTGATGTTCCAGCTCTCCACGCCTGAATTGCTTTTTTACACCTTGGTGGCTCAGGGAATACTGTGATTAACATAACGGAGATGACAAAACAGAGCAAAAAGTGTTCCTTCCCCAAACCATAAGAAGTAGGCAACATTTTTTGGCAACGTTTTAGTCACACCTGCAAGCAAATAATGTCAATCAAAAGGCTTTGTTGGGGGAATTGGCAGCTTTTAATCCTGTTGCTTTTTATTGATCCCTGCAGTCCTAATATAAAGTGATGTAATAATGAACGATGTGCAGTTCTTTATTCAGCGCTGCCATGCATCAATTTTATGATGTGTATTGGCTATCTCAGTAATGACAGAACCACCACTTTTCTCTGCAGGGCTGCATTAAATCAGCATTTTAAGCTGTCAGGTAATAATTCCAAGCTTTAGAATAATAAAGTATATTTATACCATGCTCCAACATCAATACAGTGAATGGAAAAACATGCTCCTTTCCTGAAGTTATTTTTTTAGAAGTCATTTCATTGTGTTAAATGGTATTTTTTTGTTGATTTTTGTTTTGTTTTGTTTTCTGGCATACAGAAAGCTACCCTTCTTCTGTAGTAACAGCACAACAAAGATGTGGAGGCTGGAAGTGAGGAAAGCCACCTGCAATTTTAGCTTAGAAAGTAAAGAGCTCTGTGCAGCCAAGCACACACTGAAATAGTCCAGTTTGCTTCCAAGCTTGGCTTTCCCTTTAGAAACATGGAATTCCTTTCGGGTCAGTCACCTCTGAGCTCTTAGTGTGTCACATCTAGGCTGAAGCTACCAAAAAATGCATGTCTGGAGCCTAGCAGGTGAGAAACTCAGCCACATGAGTGCCTCACCCAGCCTCCTCCTAGAAACCCAAGGTCCACCCGCCCGGGGAATGATGGCACATTAGCTCCATCCCTCTCCCACATAGTGCCAGCAAGTGACTGAGTATCAGTAAAAGTATGATGAAGTAAAGGAGGAGGCGAAGAAACTTTCATATTCAAATTCTGGTAAGAGAGTAATTTAGACAAATAGATCAGTTATCTCATTTCCCAGTGACCGTCTGACACCAGTACAGTTGAAATCTTGTTTTCTGCTACAGTCTTGTAGTGATGGCAACATTCCCAGTACCAGAGAGAGCCCAAAAACATGTCTAGTGGTATTTAAAATGTTGGCCTATCCAACGGGATTTGCATCTGCGTGCACTCAATGTCTATTGTATTAAAGCCGTGAATCATGGCTTCTATTGCAGGGCCAGAATGGAATTTCCCTCTCCATATCAATAAATAACTTGGCTTCCTATTTTTTTTTTTTTCCTGTCTTTGTCATCTTTTCCTCCCTCTGCAGAGTTGCAAACTGACTAGAGCTGAAGGCAGGACAGAGACTGACTGGTGTCCTTGCTGCTATGATATTCTTCACCGGTGTGTCCTGCTCACATGCCCAGGGCACAAGCCTAACAAGTGGATGGTCAGCTCAGGAACAAGGTTGAATCCTGCCATTAATATTCCCCGCCTCTAAGCAGAGCGGAGGACTCGTGCATGAGCCTGACTCATCCTGCATGTGGCATTATACTGCACCAGTACGTGCTAAACGTATGGCACATCACAGGTCAGGGGATCGAACTGCTCAAGGGATCAGCAACAGCACAGGACCAGAGGTGGTTGTTTTCAGTGAGACCCAGCAGCAACCACACATCACTGCAAAAGCTGCTGAGGGGTCTCAGCCCATTTCTGAATGGTTTGGTGCAACTAAAGTATGAAAGAAAAAGCAATACTTGGACAAATCTAAGTTCAAGGTTGGGCAGGCTCCTTCACCTCTCAAGTCTGGCCTGCTAGAAAGCAAAATGAGACAGAAAAAGTAAAGAAATTCTGGATTTTTGTCTAGCATTCTATGAATAGTGGGAAGAATAATGCAACAAACAGTAGTAGAAAATACTTACAAGTAGTTATTTAGGCTCCCCTCAAGGGTTAATGGCCCCACTGTGAAGAACACTTTTCTAGCAAGCAAGCCAGAAAAAGTGTCTTATTTACTCAAATTATTTGGGTGGCAGGTATGAAAATGCGTCCAGCAAGGGTAAAACCATTCAGGACCACAGCTGTCTCCATCCCTTCATACGTCTAGCAACATAAGGTAATTTGAGTTACAAGCCTTTGCCTTGTAATGTGTTGTAGCTACTGGATTAGCTGAGTGATGGATTAACTGGGAATGAAAGCTGGAAAGAACATCAGGGACGATTTATGTACCAGTACACACCTCCTTATCCAGTCCCTGTGCATCATTTCAGGAACTGTCCTAATCATTTAACAGTTTCATCTTCTTCAAGAGTTGGAAACATTTCTGTCTGGACGTTTTTCACCCAAAAGACAGACTTGAGTTGTACAGACTGACTGTCCAGCACAGATTCAGCTGCCCTTTAGATAGCCAGCATCTCTAAAATTTTTGTTCGCTTCCTTTGAACTATCCTGAACTGTTCTGTGTATTAGTTTACACTATTCTGACATGCTGGTTGCTTCACAGGACACAATCTGACACCAACTGCAGGTTACCAGGAAGACCAAAGAGTGCTACCGTCTCTCCCCTGTGACATGCTGGGTGTGCTGGGTGAGGGCGTCCCTCGTCAAAACCCCAACCCTCCCTCCCAGGAGGGAATCGTTGAGCCCCAGGATTGCATCGCGGCTGTGAAAACAGCCTTAGTGTAAAGTGCAGAATGCAGCTCACACCACACTGAACTCTCTTGAATTTGTCCTCCTTTCTTACATCTTTGATTCAAAGATCTTTTCTTGACAAGCTTTCCATAGAGCTTAACTTTTCAATTGACTGTCTCTGTTTGCTAAATTGCTCTGAAATTCCCTGTTCAGACAAGTGATGAATGCTGCTACTATGCACCTCTCAAAACACCCGAACCCTCAAATCTCCAGATGTTTTACTGCCATTTAAAACACGAGGCTTTACTTTGCCCCTGTGAAACAGTCCGTGTCATTCCCAATACACAAATGCAAACACAGGAGACTTCACAAAATCTAACATCAGCGGAGCAAGGCTCGCTTCTATAGCCAATGGAAGGCGGTGGCTCCCAAGTGAGAGCCGTCCAGCTCAGCTGTTTTCTGCTGCTGCCCAGGTGAGGAAGTGTGGGGAGAGGAGCCCCACTGCTGTCAGGGATGGCCTTTGCCAGTGCACCCCAAGACTGCAAGCCATCCCGGAAGACAACAGCTAAATTGGGAATACAACAGAAGACTCCTGACCTGCAGCTTTATGCTCTGGCCCCAGGTTTGTCCTTCCCTTCTCAGTAGTTAGAATGGGGACTGGATTTTAAACACAGCCAGCATGGGCTGAGGAGAGCAAAGTTACATGTTAAGGCTCCTGTTATGCTGCTTGAATTGATGGATGCCCTAAGGAGCACATAAGGAAACTGTCCTTAGTTTCTGAGGCAGGATAAGATACTTTGCAGTAACTGTTCCAGAAGTACTCCTTTTGCCATGCTCTATTCCAGAATAATTTCTCTGCTCTGCAGGTACATCCATTATTTTCAAGTAAACCACAGAAAGCTAGAAAAGTATGTATGGTTGCATTAAAATTAAAATGTGACATGGTCTGAAGTATATATAGTCTTGCACTATTTGCATTATTTTTGATGATTTTTACCCCAAAATCATTGCCAGTTCAACTCTTGTCAAGCCCAGTATGTGGAGACCAATATACACCCATGCTTACCTGGTTCCTTTGTCAAGGGGAAGACATTTGGACTCATGTTGGCACGGATTTAGATCAGGAACACAGTGGTTAATCACCTCATCACACAGTTCACCTAAGGCAAAAGAAAAGCAATAAAACTGTAACACAACTTGGACAATCCTGAAGTGCCTTCAACCATGATGTTCGGGGATGGAGAATCTCCCTAAATGGAGACAGCTCAGTAGTTCAGCAGGAAGTGACAATATTGCTTGTGAGGGCACGTGAGACTTCATTAAATTGGGCTGCTTTGACCTATAGTGACTGTACTGTTTCTATCACATGAATTTGAAAGGCTGGTATAAAAAGTACTGACATATAAACTCCACTTGGAGACAGACTAAGGATCAAATGGGCAGTTCCTGACCCAGAACCTCTTATATCAAAGCAAGAAAGTGACACAAAAGCGAAGCAGCTCATTAGACCGTAACATTTTCACACTGAAACATATTTTAGCCGCAGTTAATACTCTGCCAAAGAAGCTGATTGGACATCATTCTGGAAAAGAACAACAACCCACAAACCCTCCCCCCAAAACCTCTGTGACTCTCAATAATAGGAACCAGCTTTAGGACTGCATGCAATTATAAAACATTCACTATTTATAAGAGAAGTACTAGCTCTATTATGCTCACAGGAGATGATATCTTTTCAGAAAAAAACCCATCACATGTAAGCTCAGCTCAGCTGTTTCTAGGTATGGTGTGTTACATGCCATGCACCTCCCTGGATTTGTATAAATTTTAATAATTAATAGTTCTAGAACGTTCAAAACTTGATGGTTTATTTAAATACCACCCTTCTCTGAGTCCTAAATTATTAGGTCACACTTCAGTACCCCAGGATTTGAGATCCAGCCAAAGACCACAGAAATCTTTGCCTTCCCAAGAAACCAACAGAAACCTACCCCACACCTCCCAAAGCCTTGCAGGAAAAGCAAAGGTCAGGTACTCTCAACACGGAAACCCCCAAAAGCTACAGTCCCAAAGTCCCCTATGCAGCTATATCAGAAGACCACATCTGCAGGGTTTCAAGGTTATGCATATTTTGTGTGCCTATACTCGATACATACCATCACATGAGCAACAAGCCATGTGGATAGCGTGGGAAAAAGGATAACGTGGGAGGCACTGGTGGGCTGGCAATGTTTTAGCAGTGTTTTCATGAAGCTGCAGCTCCACCTGTCTTGGGAGAAACTCAATTTTCAAAAATCTTTACATTTCTAACTCTAGTGGCTACAGCAAAACCCTTGAAAACACAAGCCAAGCAAACCACAAAGATCAAAATTCAGTTAGAAAATGCAAATCGGAACCGTCTGTCTTTTATCAGTCTTGTGATCTGGCAGGGATGACCGAGAAAACAATTTTGAGGATGACTCTGGTGGTGACAGGTATGGTTTAAGTTGTTAACACCCCCAGCTCACTCCTTCAGGTGATTTCTCCCACATCTCCAGCCTCCTTACAATACAAGCTACATAGCTCTTTATTTGACTCTTCATATTAGAATGGAAGTATAATACGTATTTGCAAAAATTACATTTTTTTTTGTTTTAAACATTGAACATCTAATATATCTGCTTTTGAGAGTATGTATTCATGTGCCATACATACCCTCATGACTTTTAGTGGGCCGGATTTGGCAATACCGGAGAAGTCTGGCATGGCAATCTGCAGTGGACAGTTTGTTGTTCATAGCATCAGTTATAAGACAACCAATTCCATCTGGAGCCAAGGAATCCCAGGAAGTCAGCACTATTAAATACTACCAAGTCTTCTTACAGCCCTGGACAAATCTTGGGCAACTGTAATGAACGTATCCAGCTCAGGAAGGGGTACATGCCAATGAAACTGAATGCTGCAAAGCCATGGGAACCAGGGAAACAGATCATTCACTGGGCTTGAGGTTTGCCATTGTACTTTGTTACTCCTCAAAAGCAACCAGAGACATTCAAGTCTTACAAATATGAACACAGCTGTCACTGGGGACAGCTATTAACACATTTTTGAGGTGGCAGAAGTGGCGATAGGTCTGCTTACTAAGCAATCCCAAATCCTCAGCCCACCATCCCTCCCAAATACTAACAAGCAAAGCGACTCCCTCGGCCTTTGGGCAGACATGAACATGAGCAGGTCAGAACTTGCTACAATGCCTGGACAACTGCCAGTTTGTCGTCTTGGTATTCCTCAGGTCCCTTGCGTGCTATGAATCTTATGTGAAAATAAACATGAAAAAAAGTAACTGGCTGGTGACATTAAAAGAACTCAATGATCTAAAGCTGGAAATATTTTTGGAAGACCGTTTAATAACTGGATACAGTGTGGATAGATGCCTTCAACTATCCTTTCACTAAAAATGGTCAATACATACTTTTGAAGTTTCGTTTCTTTTCTTTTGTTGTTTTGAAGAAAAGGAAACAGGCTTTAAAAAAATAAGAACAGTTTCATAAACTCTCAAAGGAAATCATAATTCTTCTTAAAGTATTCTTCTCAACAGTCTTGACAAGTGCTTAGAGATCCAGTAAAAATCTCCCCAAATGTCAAATATTATGACTCACTGTGTCATTCTGAAGGCACCACTATCAAAATGTAGAAGAATTCTAGGCTAGGTACCAAACATAGCATCCAAAAAAATTTATCATTTTTCATGCAAAACTTGGAACATTTAAGGATCCTTCCTGTTATTTTTCCCATCTATCACTCATTAAGGAGCTCACTTGGGAATGCTTTGCAACTAGAGCAGCCTCATCTCAGGAAGAAAATTCTTCTTGATACATTATTTCAGGCTCCACCAATG
Source organism: Aptenodytes forsteri (assembly GCF_000699145.1). Lineage (NCBI taxonomy): Eukaryota > Metazoa > Chordata > Aves > Sphenisciformes > Spheniscidae > Aptenodytes > Aptenodytes forsteri. Next base: position 2,214,221 of record NW_008796044.1, on the reverse strand, counting down.
TTCACTAGATGTTGCAGAAAGCATGCCAGGGAAATAAAACACTTTCTGAAAAGCAAAACCCAAGGCACCAGCTACACAAAGACTTTCTCATATTTTATTCACTCAGAAAATATCTGGGCCAAAAAATCTGCCCTCAGACCTGAGAGTGCAATATTCATTGGCCGCTTTAATGTCAGTATCAGAGGAAAAATCTGATCCGCTTTTTTTGGAGTGACACAGGGCTGCTTCTCTGTGCAGCAATTAAAGGTCTAGTCCAAATTTCTCATTGGATAGCTATGTGAACCTAAAAACAAACTGGACATTAATCTTAGGCCAACTTCTAGCAGCACTGATTCTCTTTGTGGAAGATACGTGATCATGCTAAAACAACAGAAAGCTTCAGTGCAATGCTTTCCCAAATGTAGAAAATAACCCAACCTCCCCATTTCTCTCTCTCCTATGTATTCTCAGATCAGAGCTCCAATTTGGGTACACAAGGGTTTCTGAAGTGCTTATATAAAAGACAGGAAATCAACAACTGTATTTTTCTAATCGGTTAAGCAATTTTTTTTATCCCAAATAATGTTTTTTGTTTCATCAAGGCACGCTTACTCTCTTTCATCAAAGTCAAAGCGAATAGATCAACATGCAATGCACCCCAGTGAAGAACAGATTAAGACTACGTCAGATTTACAAGAGGAAAACCACTTATGCCATCAGATTTTGCTTTTCATAGTAGCTGGAGGTATTAGGTCAATAACGTCCTGTGGTCTGTAGAACTGAGGTATGATACGAAGAGGGTACCTTTATAAAGATAGGCACGTCCTCAGCTGTGTGGGCACTGCATTTCCAACTTCTTAAGGCCAGTGGTAATGTGCTGGTAACTAGTGCTTGTTTAGGAGAAGCAAGCATTAGACAGATGAAGGAAGCAGTCTGATCTGCCACAAAAAATGCAACTTTCAGATTAGAACCAAGTTGTACTGACAGGTGGAACACTAACAGGTGGATCTTCCATTGCTGCTGCCTCATGCATTTAAAAAAAAAAAAAAAAGAGAACAATAAATCCCAAAACAATACAAAAGGTATTCTGCCCCTTTGAAACTACTTCCCTTGTCCCCTTCACCAGCATTGCTCATTGCTTTTCAAAAAACCACAGCAGAACATTTTTTGGTCTCATGCAACATTTTCCTGCTCTTAATTTTTCAGCAAAATCATGAATTTCATGGGGCTTTCCACATTCACTTTTCACAGGGCTCTGTTATGAAAGACTGCTTATGAAGAGCTGCCAAGAAACATGCTTAGGCTTTTCTGTAGCCTTCCACACGTCTCAGAACGAAGCCAAAACAACAATAGAGCAATAAAGACGACTTTTACACACAGTTTAATAATAATCTTTCTTTTTTTTCCGTTCTGCGCTGTCATGAGAGCTATATATTTCATGCCACATTAGACTTTTAAAACCAGGATCCAAGTTACACTAATTCTCCTTAATTGGTAAAAGAGAGATTGGATGCAGTAATAGTATTTTACTTACTTATCTGTAAGTAAAACTGCAGTTCTGAGAAGACAATCTAGACCACCAATTAGCAACCAATGAGGTTTTTTTGTTTCATATGTCAGTTGGGTGATACTTTGTTCTCTCATTCAGAGTATTCATGAAATAATTGATAAAGCAACATAGAAAATATTCTCATCCTTAATGTGAGAGAAGCTTTTGTAGGGCCTGGAAGACCAAAAGCAAAAATGCTGTCAAGAATTTCACAATATTACTTGAGAAAAGGAAAGTGCTTACAGTGAAGAAAGGATGCAGAAAGCCTGGCCTTTATCCACAGAGCAAGCTTTTACAGGCTGCACAGGGAGAAGATATATATTTGAGTGGTTAAATAGTATGTTGCAATTTTCTGAACTTTGCCAGGTAAGTCAGAATGGAACTCTTTACTGCTAATAAAAAATACTGTACTGTTTTTCTCATAAGAGATTACTCATTTTCTATCTAATAACTTGTATCGGAAGAAACGGGTTTTGTATTTTGTTTTCCCCTTCTCTCTTTTGTTATTAAAAAGAAGTCAGTGCCAATTGGAAATTTCAGGAGAACACAGAACCTAAAAATGGTTGGGTGGAACACACATAGGATGTTCCTCCAAGAAAATAATTCAGTTAGGAATGTTGTTGAAGTTTGATGAAAAAGATTTGAGGCTTATCTCAGAAAATAAAAAAATGAATTTTTTACTTCCAAACTGTTGCAACTTGCAATGAAGAAAAGAGAAACTCTGTGAAAATCCTTCAGTAGCAAATGCACTCAGCTGCCATGTTACATACCAAAACATAAAAGAAATTACCTGAAATGCACTGTAGCAGAATTCTCTGTCTGGATTATTGATGAAGTTGGCTCTTGCTTGATGAACACTGCCCACAATACTTAGTAGGCAAAAGTTACTCTATGCTTTTATTCTGTGTTAATGCTTTAAAAACTCATATTTGAGTTTTCACATATTAGCTGTTGGCCTATTAAGTGGGAAAACTGAAGTTAGACTCCAGATTGAGATTCCCAAAGTGGCTTGTTTTTCAGAATTAAGGAGCAATTATCTCTAATCTTGAGGTTAAACAAAGGGATAACTGATTAAACAACAAGATCTGAGTAGAGAAATAATGATCCTTTCATTATTTCTGCATCTTGAACAAGGAATATGTTCCAGTTCTATGCACTGCCAAAGTACGAAAAATCATATTCAACATCACAAATGCCACAACAACACAGTATGTAAAACTAAACCAGACAAATTCCAGTGCTCTTACAAGGTGGTAACCTGCATATAGCATTATCCCTCAGAACCACGGTGTCTGGAATAGATCCTAATTTTGCTGGACCCCCTACATTTTTAAGCCGTATTACTTCATATGGATGTTTTCCAATTACGTGATTTGTCTGGAATGTATTAGGGATCAGTTCAGTTATTCACACAATCTAGTGCATCCAGTCACATCTGAGATGCCATACATTTTCTGAGCCATCCTTTCAGGGCTGGCAAATAGGACACCGGACACACTGTAGACACATGCCCGTCTGAATGGGGGGATGGGGAATGGGGGTTGCGGACCATTCATAACGCTTTGTCTCTGCCACTCCTTCCTCCTCATGCTGCTTCCTTGCCCCAGCGTGGGCTCCCTCCCATGGGATACAGTCCTTCATGAACTTCTCCAATGTGGGTCCTTCCCACAGGCTGCAGTTCTTCAAGAACTGCTTCAGTGTGTGTCCTTTCCATGGGATACAGTTCTTCAGGAACAGACAGAAGGGACACAGTTCCTGCTAGAAAACCTGCTCCTACGTGGGCTTCTCTTCTCCATAGTCTTCAGCTCCTGCCAGGAGCCTGCTCCTTACGTGGGCTCTCCATGGTCTGCAGCTTCTTTCAGGGCATATCTACCTGCTCCAGCATGGTGTCCTCCATGGGCTGCAGTGTGGATATCTGCTCTGATGTGGTCCTTCATGGGCTGCAGGGGGACAACCTGCTTCACTGTGGTCTTCTCCATGGGCTGCAGGGAAATTTCTGCTCCAGCACCTGGAGTACCTCTTCGCCCTTCTTCACTGACCTTGGCGTTTGCATAGTTGCTTCTCTCACATTTTTTCATCAACATTGCTGAGCTTTGGGCAGTGGCAGGTCTGACAGGGGAGCAGCTCCTGATCTCTTCTCACAGAAGCCACCCCTACAGCCCCCCTCCTCCCCTGCTACCAAAACCTTGCCACGTAAACCCAATATGGTCTTTGAACCAATAGAGGTCTCTGAAGAATATTTTATATGCAGAAAGATTTACTTTTTTCCTACTGGCAGTTCTAACATGGCCATCACTGTGGTGTTGGAGTGCTGAATACGCTGACTGTCCACAGGTGGACTCTGCTCCTCCCAGCTTTATTAACTATGCAGTATGCACCACCTGCCAGTAAGCAGGTAAGTAATGGGCTTGTGGTTAACTTCTAATCCTCTGATGTGTTTCTTCACTGATTGGGTTTAATGAATCACGAATCCCATTTGAGAATGATATTCACTCCACCCATCCTTTAAGACAGCAGTAGCTGAGATTCCATTTTCTTAGAGATATACTGTGGTCCTGATGAACAAAGAGAAATTCTCCAGTATATCTGGTTCCCCAAACATGACACATTACATTTTACAAATGGGAGTATGACCAGAGGAAATCCTGGAGCTCAGAGCTCCAACATGACATACTGATCCTAAAGACAAGCTGCAGCACTGCCAGTTACTGTGCTATTTCCTTCTTCAGTCCCAGTACAATGAGATAAGAGAGTCCAATCTGATGGCAATGACACGTGGTTCTCTCTTAATAAAACAGGGCTGGAAATGGGCTTAGGGTCTTGAACAAAGCTAAAAACTTCCAGCTCTTCCGGCACTTCTCAGTCATAGTTATACAAGTGGGAAATATGGGTGCCTTTTTATTTTTTGCACAGAAAGCAAGCACACTTCACATTTGCCGAGTAACTAAAACTGAAAAACTTCCATGTAAGGCAGAACTCCTTCAAATAAAAGGAAGAAAATACACCAAACTTTGACCACAATTTTCTCTGTTTGTCTCAAGGAAATTATGGCTAAAGTTCCGAAATTTTAAGAGAGGCTGATAGTTAAGTACTTGTTTAAGCCTTCAGTGTTTATTAGGCAGTCCATATCCTTGTGGAACCACAAGGCTGAACCACGCTACCTAAAAGCTTCCCGTTCCTGTATCAAACACGTAGTTAAAAACTCACAAGGGGGAAAAAACAACCTACAGTGCAATGATCCACTTCAGCTTCATTCAGCTGTCACTGGTGCCCATCTCAGGGATTGTTGCAAATCAGTCTCACAATGGTTAGTGATGGTAAATGGGCTGGAGAGCTCCAGCAAAGAGTGTCAGCCACAAGTCACCACAGAACTTCTTTCTTCCAGAGTTGTTTGGCTTGACTAAGTGCTTGGCTTTGGCCATGCAACATTACCACAATCAGATACGCCAGAAAAAGGGACCATAATCACTAACAGTGAATAGCGTTCTGTCTAAAAGTAGCACAACTGCAAAAATCTCAGATACCATCTACCACAGGACACCACAGGGTCCCCTAAGGTAAAATAGATCTTAGCCTTCTCTTCCAAACACATAAAACCAGAAATAGTTTCTAGGATTTTTTGGGGGATATTTTTTTTCTGTGATACAAACTGCTTGCAGCTTTTTCCCAGGGAAACAAACTATTTTAAAATACTTGCTCCCCCCTCCCCACCATAGGATGCCATGTATTTTAGAAAAGACCTATTTTCAGTAGTAGAAGCCGCTAATTTTTTTTGTTTAGATTTCAGAACAAAGAGGTGTGACTGTTTGCTGAGGCTTTTTAGGATCCTTAGCAAAACCTGAAATATTTCCTGATTTTTTTTGTGTGTAAGCACTACACATTTCTGCTTCTGGCTAAAATCAAATAGATAGGAAGAAGGAAAAGTCACAGCAAACAAACAAAACTAAATAAACTAGCAAGTAAAGCATAAAACCATTCAAAGTACATGTTTGGTACAGCTCATTTACGTATGTTTGGAGACCTCTTCATGGGACAGCACAGAGGATAGTGAGACTGAGGAGAGGATCTCTTTTTGGAGGTATGGAATTCTATATTTGGATCTAGAACTCTAAGCAAAACAGTGATGGCTCTCAAGAAGGTCTATGACAGTAGTGAATAGAAAAAAGGAATGGAAGGGAAAAATTGTATGAATTTTGTCCTACATTCTAAACCACAAAGCTAGGGAGACAGCGGAATGTTTATATCGATAGCTGGAGATAGGCCATATTAAACCAAAAAGACAAAAACTAGAAAAATACAAAACTAGGGTGACTGATCTAATTCATAGCTTCCTCTTTTGATGTTCCTATATATGTTTCTTTTTGAAGAGGAGGAAAGCCTACGAAACTGCAAGGAGGAGCTGTAATCCATCAAGGGGTCTGACCAGGTTGTAAAGCAGCCCACAGACTGCTCAGGCTTTAGAGCTGGCTGAACTTTGGGTACACGATTATCCTGGAGGAAATACATGTTTATAATTTAGCTTCAGGATTAAAATAACCAGTTGGGGAGAGGAAAAATAAGACAGCAGCTGACAATAAAAGCCATCAGGACTCTGCTACACAGCATGAGTATTGGTTTGGTTATGTAAATACAAGCAACATTGAAAATATTGACTTTAAGAATGGTGAGGAAATCTGGTGGTGCAGGTAAGGGCTTGAATCTTTTTTATGGCGATCAGCTGTCTGCCTGCCCTCCCTCTCAGTTTTGTTGTCCTATAACCTATAACCTGTAAACAGGTTTTGTTTACCTATTTCATAGAATTTGTATTTGCACATTATTTTAAAGTTATTATATGGAAGGGAACTAGGAAGGAGGTTATTGTGTGAGTGTGGGTTGTTTTTGGTGCGGTTTTTGTTGTTTTTTTTTAAATGAAAGTGAAATGGGGCTGGAGTGTGGGAAATTCCTTCCCTCAGCAGTCACTTAACAAATTGGCCATTTTTCATCTACTTTGAGTGGGGGAAAAGACTGTCAAAGAATTTTAAGGCAAAACACTGCAAAAAGTTATTAATTGAAGAAAGATCTTTGGCCTTCATTATTCCAACCAATGAAAGCAAAATTTATGCATCATTATTTGGGATATTGTTTCCTAAAAAGGCTATAACAAGTAAAACTAGAGAGACAGAAGATAAAGCAGGAAAATACTAAGGTACAGAAAAAAACAAACCCTGGATACTGCAACTCTGTCAATAGTCAACATTTCCAACACATGCATTTTTAATTTGCGTTTCATTTACGAACATAAGATTTACTATCATGATTTAACCATTAGTCAACTAAACCAAGGGGGATCCTAAATATTTCTTACAAAACAACACACACACACACACTCTTGGATCTTCTTCCTCCCTGTATTCAGACTATTCTTTGTATTACAACATACATTTATTTCATACATGCAGTGTTTACTGTGACAGCATTGCAGTCTTACCAGTATTATGGCATCCAAGACCACAAGAGTGTTGAGGGATTCAGACTACCTACTTCGCAGTACTACCAGAGCCTGCCCGCCTCTACAGTCGAGAAAAGAAGGACCCTGCAATAGCTGAGCTGGGCATCTATAACCAACAGCTTGAATGTTACTCAAAACATCACAGATTATCAGTACAGAAACATCTAGTCTGATCTCCAGTGTAACATAGACCACTCTTGAATTAACTTGTGTTTTAACTACAGCATCTGCTGAGAAATCCAGTTTGAATCTCGAACCAACAAGTCTTGATAGAAATGTATGGTCTGGATTTGTTCAGTCACAAAGGCCAGCCAATGAATCTTTTAAAGAAATTTCTATTCTCCATACAAGTGTTATGGAACAAGTGTTTGTGGAAGCAAAATAAAAGCTTGCTCTGTCTGCCTGCTCTTTGTTAAGCCAAATAAGATTTTTCTTGAGATCTTCAAGACCTATTCTCAATCCCCCAATGTTTTTTTGTGATTCACCTCTAATCCTCTTTCTCATCTCTCAACTTGCTCTTTGAATTCTGAACAACAGAACTAAGTATAATATTTGGGCACAACACAGAGAGATATTACCTACATTTTCTATCCTACTAGATACACCCTGCCTATGGATAACACTGCCCTTTTAGGCGAAGTACCACACTGAGAGCTCATTGTCCCCCAGACTACTTCACAGAAAAACTGCTTCCCTAGAAAGCACCCTCTGTCATCCATTCTTTGTTCATATAAATATAGATAAAATCCATACACTTGGCAACTCTGAAGCACACAGTTTGCTAACACAATGTTTAGCACAGTCAGCACCTGAGAGGGAGGCAGGTAGCTCAATACACAATTCTGAGCACAGGAATAAGTATTCCTGACTCCTCCAGCGACCCGCTTTCTCTCTGAAGTGTTAGCATTCACTATTCTTAGCATATTCAACACAATATTAAAGTCATCTGCACCGACTTTTTTTTTTTTTTTTTTTTTTTTATAGATACTGCCATAGTAGCTTCAGGTACTACTTCAGTATAAAAAGGTTTATTTAAAGAGAATATACACAGAGATGCCCTGGATGTCACAGGAGAGTTCAGTCAAACTCTTTGGTCAAAAGATCCCTCTCTCTTCAGGTCAGGCACACAAATCCTTTCAAAGTGCTTCTTCACGATTTGCCTATGTGCTTCCATGGCATTCCCTTAGCTGCTGTTCATTCAATCAAGCAACTTCAGATGATGTCCAATTTCTTGTGTTTGGATTCAACTCCTAGAGGACCCTCAATACCATGGCTCAGATTTGCTTGGCTTGTATGTAACTTTTGTTTGGCTGATGGCTTCAATTCTTCCAGCCATTTTATGCTGTTCCCTGCCTTTCTGCTCTGAGAGGGCCAGGTGTACCTCTGAGGGATATTTCAGCCCAGTCAGCTGCACTGCAGTGAGTCCTTCCAGGTGACTGATCAGTTTTGATGAAATATCCCCCTCCAAAATGGAGGTAAAGCAGGTTAAGGCAATTCTTTTACCACAGTTCACTAAACTCTTCCTATTTTTAAGCAACATGAACTATTGTAACCCTTCAGATTTCTAATTTAAGCAACACCCCTATTTTTGCAACCTTTTTCACTTATGATTCATATTATATTTTCCAGAAGTATTTCCTGCTCTTCTTCAGAAATTCAGTTTGTTTCAACTGTAGTCAAAGCTATTACCTGCATTGTGATATTCTGTGGTATATACAATTGTGTGTATCCTACATTGCAAGACTAGGGTCTAGTATTTGACCAACTCCTGCTAATAAGCATAAGCACAGCACAGACAATATTCAGTTAAAAAAAAAAAAAAAGCTGGAAGTTGATTAAAAATATTTCAAAACTGATTCTGAAGTATCTTATCATATGAATTTTCTGGCCCCTATCCAGACTGCCATTTGAGAAGAAATCCCAATCTAGTCCTTTCCTAACTTTTTTGTCTGCAAAACCCAAGATAATCTGCAATATGCCTGTGAAAAGAAAAGCACATTTGCATATATACTGGATTCAGTTCCTTACTAGATATGTCTTTTCTTGGCTGGGCAAATGTATTTCCTCTTGTAAATGTAAAGACTCTGCCTCCTTGTATGGAGCTTTTTTTGAAACCACCCAAGAACAGCTCACATAAATAGTGCACTAGTAAGCACAATGGGCTAAACATCCTATAAGCAAAACTCTTTACTATGCTAAGCTGAAGTTTTTCAGTTTTTGGCAGAAAGATCATTTTAGAACTCCAATAAATGTACATTCAAGTCACAAGGCTTTTCTCAGCTAAAGATTTACATGGGCCTCCTTTGTATCAGCCACAAAAGTATTTTAAGAGTTTGGAAATTCTAGAAGCTTTCCTCCTGCCTTACTCAGCCACTCAAGCTTGATCCTCATTAAATCCCCTGACATGTAATATATTCCAGTGTACAAGAAGCCCTTCATTACTTCTCCATGCTTAGAAGGTAATAAACCCATTTCAAAGGATGGAAGCAGGAACTGTTGCAGGTGTTTCCTTACCACTCCATGTTGAGCCAGGAAGGCTGTGCTAACGCAGTTTGAATGAGTCAATGGTATGCTCCAGTAATGACTTGAGAAAAAGCATTTTTAGATTCCAGTTAGGAGGGTTTCTGCTCTTGCAGAAGGTTTAGGAAGGAATTTATCTGAAATGCAGGATGGGCACTGTAGATACTAATTCCATTTCTAACTCAGTTACCAACTTCTGTCACCGTGGTCTTAGCAGGTGACTGCACATCTGCTGAGCTGGGCTACCTGCCACGGGTGCACTCTGAAGACTACAACTGAGCCTACAGTTTCTTACACAGCCTTTGCTTCTCCACTTGTGAAATGGAGATAATGAATTTAAACAGCATATTGTAGGCTCATTTTATTTAATAAATGCAGACCTCTCAGATCTCAGGTGAAAGCTATGCCCCAAAAGCTATTTTCCTACCATAATTTAAACAGGAACTATTTTTATTTTCCAAGATTCAGAACAGATGTGTATCAGACTCAGGTCAGTACTGGGAATATTCCTGAAATACATTTACAGAATGTGCGCACAGAAGTGCAAATTTCTCCGACACCTTAAACTTCACTATTTTTTAATGTATTTTACAATGAAGCATCAGAAAAGTGGCCATGTTTGTGAGCACGTGTATTGCAATATTGGTAGAACTAACACCTTTCCAGTAAGACATCCAGGTTGTTTTAAAATGGGACTAGATTCTTGGTTAATTAAACACTCATGGACAAAGTAAACATGCATTTGGACCCTTCCCTTCAGTGCCTGAATGGACTCCTCATGGATTCCTGTTCTTCTTTAGTTGTGGCCCTTTCTTACCTGTGTAATTAGGAGGGCAGAGACAGACATAGTTGTTGATCCCATCCACACATGTAGAGTTATTCTCGCAGTCATTATCTTCGCAGTCATCCGGGTTTATTTCACACCTCTCCCCTTCATACCCAAGGACACAAGAACAGCTTTGGAGAAAGAAAAAAATTAATAAAAGTTAGCATGGATCTGAAGGGGTGGGAGGTTTGAGGTATAAAACTGAAATTAAAACATATAAAAGTGAGTTGCTGGAGCCAAATTCACTGCTGTTGTGAAGTACACAGCACTTTAACCCTATGTGTTTGGTGAAGGATGCAGTCTGATGGTTCATGGGGTCATGTAATTATTTACATAAGACATAAAAGCATCAGCAGGAGACAGCCTCTGTCGTGCTTCCCTTTGCTTTCTTTGTTGATAACCCTAGCCCTGAATTGAAGTAAGCAACTCCAGGGCAGGAGAGTAAACACTCATCACAATATTCAAATCCTTGGCTTCTCTGTTAATGATTTTGTGAGTATGTGGATACTTGCCTACTGAGGACTGCACAATCATAGGGCGACTTGGCAGCTTTTAGATAGCTCGCTCTCTTTAAAGAACAACGGCTTGAATTGAGTTTACAGACATGAACATTTTCTTCTCATTACCACTTTGTCACTTGTCCAAACAAGAAATGTTTGGGAATGATTGCTTTTACAAGTGCAGTAAGGTTTCAGTACTTCTACAGCTCCTCCAACATCTATTTGTAGAAGAGCTGATGATGTCTAGATAATTCAACTGGAATACAAACAAACAATGGCAGAGCTAGGAATGGTTCTGTGAGGATGTGGACACTATTGAAGAATAATTGCACTAAATGTTTTATCTCACAAGACTGTGATGTATGGTCCCCAGAGGGAGTGTAAGAAACTAAGTGGTTGAAGAATGACTTTAATTTTTTTTCAATCTCAGTTTCCTCTCTAGATCTAGAAGTTATGGTTGCTAAGAGAACCTTTATATTTTAAACTAGCTGTAAGTGATGAAGAGGTGGAGGCCACAGTTTCCTAAAAGAGAGTCTAAAAACATGTGTTAAGTGCTCCAGTCATTCCAGTGGCTTCTAAGAAGCCAGCAATGATATCTGAAGTGTCAGTATTGCTGTTCACTAGTCACAGAAAGCGTGTGTGTGGAAGGGCAGTTGTGTTGTTTCAAGTTCCAGTCCAAACTGCACATTCACTCAGCTGTTCATTTCCTTTCCCATGCAAGTTCTGGTAGCAGAAAAGGAACTGAACAAACGTAAAGCACTACTGATTGATGAGGATGAAAAACAGAAAGCACCAGAGCAGCCACACTAATTGCCATCCACTGCTTTCTGAAACCGGGAGAATTTCCAATGCAGAGATAGCTGCAGGGTACTTTTTTTGAGCTCAGATGGACAACGTGGACATAGGGTGGTTATCCTGCTTTATGCAGGTGTCATGGGGTTGAGGTGTGGAATGCCCTGGAGAAACAGGAGATCTTCAGAACCTATGAAGAAAACTGCAGCACTTTTGGGCTCGTTGCTCTCAGCATGACATTTGCTTCTCTTCCTCCTGTGTGCCACAGACTGAGCAGAGTGCGGGGACTCCCAAGGGAGGGATGGTACAGAGCTCTGCATCCACCTTCAATAGGTCCTAGGTTGGACCCTGAGGATAAGGTTAGATTCTTCATGACATGTGCAACCTCAGAAACTAAGGGAATAACAAAGAGGAAAAAAAAAGGGTAGGGAATGTGTCTTGAGCCACCACACAGTAAGATCTTCTACATAGGTACAGAACAGGCATATAGGTCACATGCTAACAGTCATCTTCATTCAGTTCTGCAGGGACCATTCACAGGTCAGGAGAGTTAGAAAACCTTCATCGTGAACAACCAAAACCAAATTGCTCAAATAAATCCAATTTAGGACACAATAAATCAATAAGAAATATTTTCTTTTCCTGTCTCAAGCTCATTATTGCTAATAAAATATGTCCTCTTGCTGACCCTGCGACGATCCAGAGGATCACAGGAGGCAGATAAGAAAGAAGAGCTGGCACACCATCTTTTGTGGCAATGCAAATGTCGGGGAGGGGGTTAAATACATCTAATTAAATACAGTGGCACATTCATCATGTCTCCCTTTTCGATTACAAAACCCCATTTTCAGGCGTTTATAACTCAGACATAAAAATATGCTCCAGGCTGCAACTTGGCATCCAAGGTCTCCGTTTGGGAGCACAAATTTTTCTCTCCATTTAAAGAAAAGCAACAAGAGTGGCTTTGTGCTGGTTATTTTTATGTGAATGTAACACCATTTTCCTTCCACAAAAGGATTGGGACAGCTTGGATGTATGCAATTAAAAATGACATTATTCAATACTATCACAGTAATGGTTCAAATCAGTAAAGTTACCATTAGTAACAATACATATGGGACTGTTAACATACAATTGCTCAGTATTAGGACACATTCCATACTGAAGGAAATGTCAGCGTAATTGATGACATTTGGCTACTGGTCCCTATGTTTTATAGGGAGTCTTTACATTATTGCTTACGTATGATTCTTTATTTTGATTTGCATTCAAATGTGCCAAATATGAGGACTGAAATTAAAAGATAAAACATACAATTTGGGACCCGGATTGAACCATATGTTGAAAGAGTTGCAGTTTGGGACTGTTTGTATGTATTTTCCCAGAAAAAGCTTAGAAGAAAAATGAAGCTTGCAGAGTGACTGGAAGGTCATCAAACTTGGGTTCAAGCTGACCGAGAGAGAAAATTAATTCCAGAGACAACGATGAAAACTTTGTACTGACTAAATAGTGAAGCAGTGTGAGACGGCATTTCATCTGGACCTCAGAAACAATGGAGCCATGCAGGAAAGAGCTATTTTCTAAGATGCTGTGATCGCATAAAGGTCCAAATTCCCTATTCCTCCAGTTTAGGGATTTTCTGTTAGCGTTGTGTTTTCCTAAAAATAAAGAACTAAATAAAACCCCATTATCCTCATGAAGGCGCAAGGGAAGACATAACTTAATGACTTAAACTTTTGGAGCTGAATTATACTGACAATTGTGTAAGCTTACTATATTCAAAATTATTTTTTTCATAAACTCTAATGAAACAGTTTAGCATCTGTTTATTAAAATAGGCATACATACAGCGTATCACATTTTAAAAAATCAACTTTTAAATAGCAATAGTAAATTCTTTCAGGAATATTACAGTTTCTTGGTAAAGGAGCTTTTTACATCTACATCCCAATAGAGTAGCCTGTAAGTCTGGAAATGCAATGTTTTTCCTTGAACCAGGCAGAATTAACACCAGTGAGTTAATCAGTTCCAGGATTTTACATTTATGAGGGAACTTAAAGTTTGTGGAAAATGCTAAAGAAAACGATCTGGAAAATGGGTGTGTGTGTGTGTTTATATGGGGAAAAGTTAAAATGATCCAGAGACTTTGTTTCCCAACAGCGTAGGTTATCAAAGATCAGCTGGTTGCCTGTGACTAACTGAAGCACAGTTGACAGCTCTACCTCCTTTGTCAGTCTCACTTGCAGGCATGCTAAATGACCAGGACATGTCTGATTGACCATCTTATATTATCAGTCTCAATAAGCACCTTTTTTGGCAACCTTTTGTCAAAGATGGCATAGAGTAGATTAGATTAGATTATAATAAGCAATTCAAAGGGAGGAAGAACTTCATGTTTCTAATCCCCTGAGCCACACAATGTCACTTAACTACTCTTTAACACAGAAGAGGTCCCTACCTGAAAAAAGAGAATGTGAAAATTACTCAGAATTGAAAAAGCGCAAGAATAAAAGATGCCAAGAAGGACTGAAGAACTCCAGCTGAACCTTTGCCCTTCGGCTGCCCCACGAGAACCTGCTATTACAACAAATCTGAGCGGCTCAATCGCCTGCTGCTGCGAGCCCTTGTGGGTACAAGGCACAGCGGGCGAGTCAGGCTGGAATCTCAGTCATAACTATGAATTTCCTGTCTTTGCCTGGGGAACATCACCACCTTAGCATTATTTAAAAGGTAATTTTCTTGTCTAAGGCTACAGAAACTTGAGAGTTAAACTGCTTGGCATTTCACAGGGAGAGAGCTTTGGCTTAAGTTTCCTTTTTACAAGAGTAAAGATTTGACAAGTTTGGCAGCAGAGCTTGTGTATGAATATATTTCCCTAGGGAAGAGAATATACAGAAGATATAATTTCTTTTACAGGCCACACAACAGAAAAATCCAAGGAGGCCTCTCATGAAAATGTTTTTGACATCCACTTCCTCACAGCATATAATCTAAGGCAACGTTTTCCCATCTTGATGAACACAATTTATATGCATGTAACACTGACTGCTGCCATCCACTGGAGAGGAGATTTCCCACCAAAAAAACACCAAACCAACCAAATTCAATCTCAAAATGTTTCTTTACTTTCCCCTTCACTGACTGTTCCATCCCACACCACATTTCTCTAAGACATGCTAGCCCCACGCTCCTGTTCTGCCCAGAGCAGCTGGGGCTGTGGACTGACTGAATTAAAAACATGGAGAGAAAATAGAGCAATGCATAAGCTGAACATTCAATTTTATGAAGCAAGATTTTGATGAGATATGGTTTTATGTGTCTTTTATTAGACCAACTGAAACTATATAAATAACTATAAAAGCAGATATCTTCCCTAAAAAGCCTCAAATGTTGTTAAGCAACAAAACCATCCCTGCAGTTTTGTAAATGATCTCAAAAACTATGTTTATTTGGAACTGAAGCAAAGCCTCTGAAATCGTAAAATTCTTCACGAGAAAAATTCAGAAGCAGCTTTCATTTCAGGTCATTCAAAACTTCTTACTTTCTACCATAGGACAAAACTAAAATGCTAAAGAAAAACCCAATCCAAAATATAAGCCGAAGCCTTTCATTCCAGTATTATGGATATTATAAAATGTTTTACTAGCACATTTTTAATATCAGCTAGATTTTGAAAAATGAGTACTAAGTGACACAAAACAGATATTCTAATATGGTACAATTTTGCTTTGGCACAAGCTGGAAAAAGCTATCTAAACAGTATTACATGAGGGTGACCAGAAGGGAACCCGAACTGAAGACCACCAGACCTTTATTTCTCTCAAGCAGAAACTGAACCTGAACTTTTACTCCAAAAATTGCTGGGCCTGCTAAAATTTGAATCAAGAAGAGGTATATCAGATCGCAAGTGCAGAGTAGTGGTTTCACCAGACTCTAGGGGGTCCTGTCAAGCAGCATGACCCTTTGCATGTGCTATGATCTGCAGAGCCTCCTCATCTTCTCTGCCCACCATGCACCAGTATGACCCTACAGACGCATCTGTACCCAGGAGATGTGCTCTTCTGCTCTGCTCAGGGCCTTGTCACAAGTGCTCAAGCTGAGCTCTAAACTGCCCCTCATGGAGACGTGGCCATGCGTTTTACTCCTGTTCTCCCATGTTGGAAAGCCTCAGGTTGTTATTTGTAACAGAGCCTGACAGCGTCCCTTCATCCCCATCAACCTGCCCTTTTCCACTGTAATATCATCAGGGTCCTTCTGTGTCCAGCATGTGCTGGATCTGTTTCTGTAAGGGGGTAATTCTTGAGGGTGGGCAAGCACAGAGACAGAGAGAAGCTTTGGGGCATTTCTTCTGTTTTCTGCTTCCCCACTCATCTCACCCACATGGCAAAATGGAAGCTCTTCTGTGCCTCATTCCCAGAGGAGGGATCTGGGGAGTCAAAAAGAAGCCACAACGCTTTGCTGGAAAGATAAAAGGCATCCTACCATTGGTAGGGGAACAGGAGGGGGGTGCTAATCCCCCATTGCACCTAAAGTCCTGTCAGTCACCCAAACTTTCACCTGGCCCTTTCTATTTTGAAAAAATCCTATTTTCTGACATAAGATGATATGAGTTTGCCGACTTGGTTAACAAACAGTTAACCTCAGTTGGAACAGTCTTAATCACAGATGAAACCAAACTGGAATCAAACTGAAAAAATGTACTGGTTTGACTCCCTGCTTACACCATTTATAAACCTTGCAATTCTGTGTCTCCCTCCAGCTGTCCCTGATAGGAAGCTATATATAGGGGAAGGCAAAGCAGCAGCCTCAGTAATGTATAAAAGCTTCTAGAAGTGAAGCTTTCATATATGCAATTGAAGCAACAGTATGGTGTACTTTTGTACATATTTTGTGCAAGAAATAGCATAAATACTGAGGACCAAATCTATGAAAATTTCAGCAACTCTTTTAAAAAAAAAAATTTCTATCAACTTTAATGACAACTAGTGGCCAAAGGCTCAAACTTGTATTTTCTTAGCTGTAAAGTAGTGCCTGTAGCAGCACAAATCTCCCAGTTACCTCATGAAAATTTCTGGACTTCTCTTGGAGTATCCCGACCTATGCTACATCTTTCTTATATGGGAAAACTGAAATCCATAACGTCCAGCTGTAAAGGTTATTCTCTTGCAGGCACAATGCCCAAGATGTGGCAATCTCTCCATGTTTTTTAATTGTTTCTTTAAAGCCTGTTTGTCTACAAGATTCTTCAGTATGAAAACATTTTGCATCTGGTTGTCAAGCAACAGATGCTTACTTTACAAATACAAAAAAGGGTATATGTGAGTTTGAAATGCCCCAAGGAAAATTAGCATACAGATAACACAATGCAGATCAAGGAGACCGCTCAAAATAGCTCTTAAGAGTATATTCCATTATGAGAAAATAAGGAGGCCTGTTTCAGAGGAAACAATATGTCATCAATGAAACCAGATTAATTTTTTTGTATGGCAAATAGAAATGTCACATGCAGCAGCTTTTATAAAGTAGCCATCATAGTTCATTATTGCAAAGTAGAAACACATTTAATTTTATAATCTCATTTTAAATGAACTTTGTGTTACTACCTGAATCCATCTTTGTTTGCCTCGGTGAGGTGGCAGGTCCCTCCATTCTGACATGGATTTTGAATGCAAGAATTAATGGGCACACTGCAGTCTCGACCCTATTTGGAGAAATTCAAAAGAAACAAGGTTAGTAACACTCATGTCATCTGAATCAATGTCTCTTACTCCCTCACCCTACGCGTGGCACCATTTACAGGAGGTCTGTGGTCTTCAGACCCATCACATCACTTAATGTTCTTTATTGATGGACAGATATATTCATCACTCGAGCGAGAATTTGGGTAGAGCATCTGGGACTGGTGGGTATCTTGGTATCATTTCAGTTTCCAGATTTTAGTTAACTCTTTCATTTGACTGTTTTAAGGAAACAGCTGACTTCATCATTACCCTAACACACTTTAATCTCTAATGTTAGTTACAATGAAAAGAATTAATCATGACCAAAGGTAAGCAGAAGGCCACACACAGTCAGCACAAGATCACATAGAGTCAGCACTCATTCAACCGCATTTACCAAGTGCTCAGTTAAATACTGCAACAGTACACCGTACTCATTACTACACATTGTCAAAACCTAAAGGGGAAAATTAATTTTTATCATGGGAGCTGAGTTTGAATTTCTCCACAGAACACACTGAATTCTGTTTGAGATATCATCGTTGAATCAGTTCCCTTCTTAAAGATTGCCCTAAAATATACATCAGTTCCAACTGAACTTCAGTAGCTTGAACAACCTACACTGTTACCAACTGACTCTTTATTGGCTCTTCAAGACATAGACATATTTCTTGGATCATTATATTCTGCTGATTAGAACAAGCTATTTGTAAAATTGGCAAACACATCAAAGAGTTTGGTCTTGCTTTTCAGTTACTCACACAGTAGGGTGGAATAAAGACACCTGAAAGCCTCAATACTCAAGGGATCTGTGCAATCACAAGAAGTTCAAGAGATCTCTCTACTCTTCCTACCGAAGATCCCGTTAGTAGCGGCCCTCTGCCAGCTCATCTACTGGAAAGCTGATACATGACTGCAATTAAGATGAGAAAAATATCTCAGGAGATATATTAATTCAGTCAAGGTTGCTGGTTTTTTTTGCCTTGGTTTAAAAAACATTATTTACATTGTACTTCAGAGGAATAACAATGGTATATCTATTTGTAAGTCTCTAAACAAAGAGGGCAGATGCCAGCCTGTGACATCAGTTCATAACAACTGTAACTTTTGTGTATTAGTATTGAACACTACCCTACCACTGCTGACTTTCCTTGCTGACAACATTCATCGGAAGTCATTCCTTTCTCCACCAAATTTGCAACAGCTTCCGACCCTTTTCAGACTTTACATACCTGATGTGGTATATATATATACACACACTGGAGAAGGGGACACTCAAATAGCTTCTATAGTCTCATTTTTTTTATGATGGCTGTGTTGTCAAAATGAAGCATCTTGATGCTTCAGCCATATACTGCACATGAGAGCATCCACTGTTAGTTGTTTTTCCACCTAGCTTTCAGACTGTTGTTCTCACTTAAGGTACACTATTAGAATTAAGAATGGGTTTTGAGAAACCTAACACTGGACTTGGCAGATACCTGACAATGATTTGCTTGCCTCAGGATGAATACAGTGGGGTTAGAAAAGGCATAGAAAAGGACTACCAAAATGTTCAAGGAGATGGAGCAACCACTTTAGAAGAAGATACTATAAAGACTAGGACTCTTTAGTCTGGAGAAAAGAAAACTGATGGGGGTGATACGATCGATGTGTACAAAATCATGGAGGTGGTGAATGCAGAATTTGTCACATACTAAATCCCTCAGCAGTAGAGGGACACTTACTGATGTTAGATGAACTTAATACAGATAAAAGAAAATACTCCTTCCAAAGTATGAGCTTCTGGGATGTTTTTGCCACAGGAGGTTGTGAAGTCAGATAGTATAAAAGCCATTAGACAAATTCACGTACAATAGATCCAAACCAGATATGAAAGGCAATAGGCAGACATCAACATCCCTAGTTGGATGATGGTGGGCGCTGGGAGAACTGGGGAGGAGTGGTGGCCAGGCTTGTGTACTCTCCTCAAGCAGTAAAGATTTGCTGCTGCCCCCATGAGAGACAGAATGCTGTGGTAAATGCACTACAGACCCATTATGGCATTTCTCATGTTCTTAGGTCAAAGTTGTTTGAAAGGCTTATTTGGCTCTCAACAAGCAAAACGTTCCCTACCTTTTTTTCAAAAGATCCTACCTGCTCCCTGAACCAAGACTACATGGTTTTGTGTATTATAAGGGAACAGATCTCTCAGGAAAACCACACCAGGATGGGTTTGATCAGTTTGTCTATGACTGCATATCTGTTTGGGAATTTTGCTCTCGAGCAAAGAACAAATAGGCTGGTCACATCTTTCTAACCCTTGTTCATCATTGCCCACCTCTCTCTCTTACATCCTACATTGATCAGAAGTTCATGCTCAGCTCTTGACTGGTGTGCCCATTTCCAGCAATGTGCCCAGCCTGGAGGTGACAAGCCAGCAGGACAAGGACTGTGCTGGTTCTGTGACAGCTCAAGCTCCATTCATGCTTTAAGTACTGTATAAACAATGGTAGCAATCTTAATTTGTCTCTGGAGTGCTTATCTTGAAATTGGTGCAGCCTCAATTAAGCCTAACCAAGGCATTAAAAAACCAAAACCAGCTTATAAGTGTGAACTTTTCTACAGAGTTCATTTGATCTGGTCTGTCCACTCATGGTGCTAGGCTCTCCCATTCACATGTCATACAGTTCAGTCCTCCAAATACTACTGAAATCTTCAGTATTTTTTCAGGTAGGACATACTGCCATCGTACTGTGACAAGAACTGAGACACACAGTAATTGTACTTTCATCCAACACCAGAGAGGACCTGTGTTACAGAAATGGGAGACAAAGCTGTATTTCTTGAAGCTCTGTCCCCAGCATTCCCCTGAGAGAGGAGAAGCAGCTTTGCATTTTAAAATTTGTGCACATACAAGGAAACAGGGACATCCTTTTCCTTGGTTGAATCAGAAGAGAAACATTTCCAAAGAACAACAGAAAGACCTGGCCAACCCCCTGCCTTGCTGTGAGTTCATTCCCCCAACACAGCAGTGCAGGCAGCATGTGAAGACCTCACCCAAGACCTGGCAGAAAGGGTTTCTGCTTCATCCATGCTGCATTTGCCAAACAGACTGTCCTTCTCCATTTGAAATCCCGAGCCCCCAAATGTCTCAGGGAAGAATTGGGAAAGCGCCGAGGGAAGCTCACGCAGGTTTTATTTTGGCACCATGTGGCCCGCAGCACTTCACGGATGCGAGCCATGCAGCATTAACACTAATCCACTGCCACCCTTCTGCAACATTGCCTGTGTTTTGTCCATCTGTGTTGTGAATCCTGTGTGTTTACCACGTTATCCTAGTGAAGCTGGAAGATGCCATTTTTTATATTTCTAAGATCACAGATACTTTTCCTGTGTCCCTGAAGAATTGACTACTTTATAGATACTTCACTAACATCAGTTACTTCTGTTTCCTATGAACTCTTCATCCCTGTATCACTAAAATATTAAACCCTTTGCAGCTAAGTATAGCAAGAAGCAAAGCAGAAACCACAGCGTCTATTTTTCTGAAGGTTTTTGTCACAGTTGAACACCATGTAAAACAGTCCCATCACTTCTACTGTAATTACTCCGATTATTTTGAATGTTCTTGTAAAAATTTAATACAGATAAATGTTAAAATGAGAGCAAGGCATTTTCAGTCTCTCTCACTGGCACATGAAATTTCTCATGACTTAGACTCAGCTCTCACTTCTGTGCTGAACATGGCTGAATTATTGGCTTCTTGGGCCTCAGGCACCATGGAAACCGATTAGTATGTGCTGCTGAATCAGACTTAATTACAACACTAAGTTGCTATGCGGCTTCAGGAAAATTAGAGTCTCTCTGACTCAGTTTACTCATTGTAATAAATGGGCAAACAGCACTTAATCTTTCTCTGAGGATTTTCTTCTCTGAGTTGACTTTATCAATAGCACATTGAGAGCCCACAAAACAAGTACAATTTCTCTAACACAGAAGACTATGAAAAACAAAGAATTCTGAAAGGAGAGAAGCTGCAGAAAATATGGGTACTAATAAATCTACAGCAAAGCAAGGCCATTTTATTTCTGTGTAAGACTGTCACTACCCAGAAGAGCCTAAAGACATTCTAGAAACATCTTTCAAATGACTAATGCAATTCTCTAGTCTCAATTTACAGTAAGACTGTTCATACAGGAAAAATGGAATTGCTGTCAAGCATCACTAAAATTAATTATCTGTGAGTTGGGAAAAACTCTTTGAATTACATTCCCTGGAAATAACTATTATTACAAAGGAGAATATTGTATATTTGCTTCAAGACTAAGGAGCCTTCTAATGAAGTCTGAATCAGAAAAAGAGGTGCAGACTTCGTTTCAAGGACAGGCAAGAAGATATGACGGTCTCGGCAATTCACAGAAAGAGGATGAAGGTCCCTCTGTGTGCAATATTTTATTTCTAGAGCTTTTTTAAGATGCAATAAATTTTTGTCTAGTCTGATAGGAAAGCATCAGATCCAAAACATTTCTATATAATTTCTCTCATTTTCTGTAGGAGAGGAATGGATTAGGTGTTGAAACATAAAATTTCTGCAACTAATCAGGAGACATGTATGTTCAGAGTCCAGCTGCCTTTCTAAATCTGAAGTACCTCAGCTGGTCCAGATTTTATCTGGGCTGCTCCAGCTCCATATTTCAGCGAATGAGAACAGAAACTATCCACCATACTTACAAAGTGTCAATTCTTCATTTCATACTCAACAATAATTAACTATACTGGGCATTAGTGTATATACAAGCTGTTCCTCAGTACTGCTGTGCCAAAGTGTAGCCTTTACAAGTACCCAATACTGGAAAACATTACATCATGATTAGTAAAACACCCAAGAACAAGTAGCAAAAACTAATAAGGACCTCAGCAGGAAGAACAAAGGATAATATGATAAAAAAGCACACATTTGCTTTGACTGCAATGATTTTTTTTTAAATTAATTTTCACAAATTAGTATTGTCTATGGAGACTGAAAGCTTCATTCAAGATTACATGGCAGAGATTTGACCTCTGTCCATTTTAATGTGATCCTTCACCCATTTCTAACAGCAGCGGGCACAGATAAGAGGCGGCAGCATGGAGCTTGCCACAGGCACAAGGTATCATGGAATCACAGAATCATAGAATACCAGCTTGGAAGGGACCTCAAGGATCATCTGGTCCAACCTTTCTTGGCAAAAGCACGGTCTAGACAAGATGGCCCAGCACCCTGTCCAGCTGAATCTTAAAAGTGTCCAATGTTGGAGAATCCACCACTTCCCTGGGGAGATTATTCCAATGGCTGATTGTTCTCATTGTGAAAAATTTTCCCCTTGTGCCCAATGGGAATCTCCCCAGGAGTAACTTGTACCCATTACCCCTCGCCTTTTCCATGTGACTCCTTGTAAAAAGGGTGTCTCCACCTTCTTTGTAGCCACCCTTTAAATACTGGAACATGGTGATAAGGTCTCCCCTAAGCCGCCTTTTCTCAAGGCTGAACAAACCCGGTTCTCTCAGCCTTTCCTCATATGGCAGGCTTCCCAGTCCTTTGATCATCTTTGTGGCCCTTCTCTGGACCCTCTCCAGCCTGTCCACATCTTTTTTGCATAGC